>NC_088231.1:0-300000 GCF_036934945.1 Oncorhynchus masou masou | reverse complement strand
TCCATCCAACCTCACTGAGCTCGAGCTGTTTTGCAAGAAGAAATGGGGGAAAAATTCAGTCTCTCGATGTGCAAAACTGATAGACATACCCCAAGCGACTTACAGCTGTAATCGCAGCAAAAGGTGGCGCTACAAAGTATTAACTTAAGGGGGCTGAATAATTTTGCACGCCCAATTTTTCAGTTTTTTGATTTGTTAAAAAAAGTTTGAAATATCCAATAAATGTCGTTCCACTTCATGATTGTGTCCCACTTGTTGATTCTTCACAAAAAAATACAGTTTATATCTTTATGTTTGAAGCCTGAAATGTGGCAAAAGGTCGCAAAGTTCAAGGGGGCCGAATACTTTCGCAAGGCACTGTAAATGTAATTACTCAAATATAGTTAAGTATCAGCAGTAAAAGTCAAATTCCTTTTATAAAGCAAACCAGGCTGCACCATTGTCTCGTTTTGATTTTATTTTATGGATAGCCATGGGTCATGCACCAACACTCAGACATAATTTACAAATTAAGCATGTGTTTGAGTCCCCCAGATCAGAGGCAGTTAGGATGACCAGTGATGTTGTCATTATGTGTGTAATAAAATAAAATAAATCCTATCCTGCAAAGCATTCAAAATGTAACGAGTACTTTTGAGTGTCAGCGAAAATATATGGAGTAAAACTACATTTTCTTTAGGAATGTAGTGAAGTAAAAGTTGTAAAAAATATAAATAGTAAAGTACTGGTACTCCCCAAAAAAGACTTTCAGTTATTTTTACACCACTTGTTACATCTAGTCTATGGATCCAGGCTGCGATGTGACGAGTCTGACACTGAAGTATAGCCTACCAACTCTATTCTGTACCAATTACGGCAGTGGAATGTTGCAAGTACTGTACATAATGTACAAACAATGATCAGAAAATAATTGAACCATTATACAGTAGAGAAGGAATAACTTGAGAAACATGCCTGATAGGAGTACAAATTTGGCACTGTACCTCCGATCTACAATCAAGACGGTGGGCATGGACAGTCCGTCCTAATTTCTAACACATGGACATTATGAATTCTATGAAATGTTATTCTTTAGTGGTTGTTTGTGTTGAAGTTGCCAATTCCAAAAAACAGCACTGCTCATCTGTCATTGTTTAAATAGTCAAAGTTCAGCATTCTAATCTAGTAAATGTTTGCAAATCAATCTCACATATTTTGGAATGTAGCTACATGTAAAAATAAACATTTAAAAATAAATAATAACTTCACAAATTGATCCCATACAGACAGCTTTCAGACAAATTCACAATCCACTGTGTATGAAGGTTTTCCAATGACATGGATGTGACATTGTTGTGGTGGTTGTCACAGTCAAAGCTACAGCTTCCTTATGTGCTTCGATGGTCGGTAAGTTTGTGTTTTAACACACTGCCCCCTGGTGGCATAAACTCTCATCAACAGGTAGTTTTAGTTGGTAGGACTACAGATGACAAGACTAGGGCAGAAAGCACATTGTCCTTGGCCTAATATACAGCTGCTTAACGCTTTAACATATCAACTTTCACTGTACAATATCAATAGGCTTCAATTCCAGCCAACATGTTTTAAAGCGCGAACCATAGTTATAAGTTGGTGATCAAAGAAACTCATATTTTGTCAGGATTTTGACAGACTTGCTATAATGTTCCAATATGTGTTCGATGTTCTGTGTTTGATGCCCAATCTAACCAACTGAATCAATTCCTCAAAAAGAATAATGCAAAGACAGTGCATTTTTTTGTAGTAGTTTATATTTTGTTGCATAAAATAATGATATAAAATACTTCAATCACATTCAAAATATTTGTCTACAAAACAGGATAAACTCTGAAAATAAATATTACTGTGCAACTTGAATATATTGTCATTACAGGTAGAGAGATGGATCAAGAACTCTTTTTGTAGATTGAACTTCACTTGAACGGAGTTACAATTATGTAGGCTTTAGGTTGGCTGGCTCAAGGCCGTTTCAATAGAAAATGCATAATTCTTTCCGCCCTAACCTTGAGGCCATCACTGACGTGATTGGTTAAGTAAAAGTAAAGCTTAAACACCACTGCTTTTACCAATCAAACATCTCACATCTGTGATTACTTTGAGGAAGGGAGAGAAATAAGATTGCGTTGTTTAAGTGAAAGCATTCAAACAGGTCCTACATTTGTTTTCTCCTCACACTACTGAGCCAAGCCAAACTCAGTTTGCCCAGTTACACATACACTAGTTGCTGGAACCTTGCTGAAAAGGACAATGTGAAGCCAGCACAAATTGCTTTGGGAGTGCACAATAGTGTGAAAGGGGTATTAGTTAGCCTACTACACAGGCTGTCATAGGATTCAAAACACATATTTTGACAAGTAAAAAAGCTTTGCACTTTGTCAAATCACTCACATTTGGAAAGCAACAGAATGGTGATTCTTGATTTTACACGGTCATATTCTAAAAACAGTTACCATCCTGCATGTCTGCAGGTTTTTAAATAAAGTCCAAGTAGAAGGTATCAAAGTTTGTAGACACCAGCGCGGCTCTTTTTGCCTTTGTTAAAACAGTGCACTGCATGTTACGGTATTCCTTTCCCATACAATACCTTAAAAGACATCTCACTACAATGGTTGACAATCCAAAATAATAATACTTCCGTTTTTTTTGTCTTGCATCCTTTTAAACATGTATTTGAATGGTTGTGCTCTACATTTAGGAAAATATAAATGTACTTTTTGGCTAAACAAAATACTTCAGATACTGTAGTTACAAAATATACCACTTTGTGGACTCTGGATAGAGTTGTTTTCTGCACTTGTTTGCCCCTATACTTTGACACCACACAACCCAACAAATTGTATTAAAAACAAAATGTATCAGACTGTAAAGAAATAACAGTATAGCTTAGTTTAAAACAGAACAGTTCTAAATGGAGTCCACAAAAAGGTAATTGATTTGAGATTAAATTACTTGTGGTAAAACTGTTATTGGAGTGAAGTGTTTGCTATGCCTCCTCCAACCAACAACCTTCCCTTCCAAATGGTAGTGTAGGTTGAGCAGTTGTATTCAATTACTCAATTTCAATTCACTTACATGGAATAAACCGATAGGCCAGATCATGGCATATTGAAAAAGCCAACCAGCTTCACGCAAGGCTTGCCACTACACACAGTGCCTCTTAATTGGATATGCATTGCATGCCTTATATTTCTCTAAGGGCTAAAAGTATTTAAAAAAAAAAAAACACTTCAATTTTGGCACATGACAATTAAGAAAGCAACTTAAATTCATAACATAATTATTAATTCATTTGTTAAATAGACCTACTTCATTGGCCATCCAGAGTTGTTTAGCACTTCCACCAGTGACATTTTGCACCACTTATTTTTCAGGAGGAAATATAAAAATAATAAGGGCCAGTTTCCCCAGACAGAGAGAAAATCTACTCCTGGACTAAAAACTAATGTTCAATGGCACATGAATCTCCTATAATAAAAGTGTATTTTAGTCCTAAAGGTAGATTAAATATTAAGATAGTTGTGCGTTTTATTCTTGTTGCTTTTATCTTATTCCCTTCTGAAAATAACAGGCGCAAACACTCCCTTGTTGTCTAGTTTAGACTTTCTTAGTTCTCTTCATGTAGGTAACGATTCAGTAGGGTTGGCCACGTAACAACCAGCTGTCAAGGCATCATGAAGACATCAACAGCAAACAATTACTATGGTAACTGACCTATCCCTTTTATGCCTACGCGAGTATTTATATGGTTGCAATTCACTATCATGAACAGTTGAGACAGTGTTTTACATTTCAGTTCTGTTACTCTCATTTTCATGACAACTGACAATCTGAGACTTGACTTACATTTCTCTTCTAATACTCCGCATTCAGTAAAGACTATGGTTGGGGGGTTGAGTGTTTAGAATAAGAATCAGCTAAACACCTCTTACTTCAAAAAGGTGTGTTCCAGAGCCTTCAACAGGGAGAAAAAAATTGTTTGCTTTCGGCCTTACAGTTTAAAAGTATATAATACAAATGCTCTTAAATATAGTTGTAGATAATGCAATAACTGAGATAATACTGTATACACAATTGTACCCATATACGTGTGGAAAAAGATTGCTAAGAGCCTAAATTCAAACACAATGGCTGTACAGTAACATGCTATACATGAGTCAGAGCTCAGGATTTCAGCTTCACAGCTCTGTATGGGTTTTGACTGACAGTTGTTCTGAACTTGAGCACCGCGCGCGACAAGAAGTTGCCTTCATCCCTCCCGCTATAATTGGGCAACTTTAGCAAATGTTTTGTTGTCTGAGTGAGGGAAAGGCTGTTAATTATGAGGATGATTATACCACTGATGTCATACAACCAAGCCAAACACCTGTGAGTCTACTTCACATTACCATATCAACTCAAGTAATATAGTGTCTACATGTTTGATGTACAGACGACATGGCATTATACCCTGGGTTGTCCTGAACAGAATGAGCCTATTTATTGTATCGTGATAAACTGCAGCGGACCATGCATCTGAATGCACACGACTCCATTCTATGCGCACCAAAATGATTATCTGCTTCTCTGAATTGCCTTGTGAAGGTCTAACACTGTGAGTACATATTTTATGATTTAGCTAGTCATGTTGGCAGTAGAACAATCTTTCACGTTATGCCCACCTGACCCAGATTGTGATTTATAATGGACCGGTTTTGGATTGCGTAAACAACAGTAATTGTGTAAAGACGGGGATGCAGGGCTGTGTTCCAAACAAAAAACTACATATGTGCGTGCTCTAGTTCCTCAACGGCACAGCTAGGAGAGAAGAAAAAAAAGCTCCTTATAGTTGAAGACTCTTCTTTGAGTCATAAAAAGTGCATTGAAATTACTTCGGAACTGTGCACACTTTGGAGAAGCCACTTGGGAACACCAATTAGATCTCTCACTTGTCATTTTTTTTGTCTTATGTTGTACCTAACCCAAATTTTCCAATAATATTTTTTTATCATGTAACTGAATGTTTCCAGAGTATTTTTAGATTTCGTTATCAACAAATGCGGCGGAAAGTACATTGAAAGTAAAATGCACAAAAAATGTAATGTTTGGATTCAGTCTTGTGTCCTCAGCTTTAGTGTGATAATTTTCCAATAACTAACCAAACTGTTCCCTTTTAATTGCTATCTTGGTTATGCATTCCATATTTCTTCTGTAAGAAACATTTCAATTTCTCCCTATAGGTCAATTCCCATGAGTCTAAGGGGTTAAATAATATACGTCTATAACAGTATTAACAATCAGTCAGCCACGCTGTAAATGTAAATACTGCACAATATACACCATTGGCAAGGTCCTCACCATTTGTGCTCAATTGCCTGAAAATGTAAGGGCAGTGAGCATTGAAGAGTAGATCCAGAGCTGAAAAAATACATTTCTGTGAGAAACACTGCAACACACCTATTATACATTACTGACTTACTCTAAATTGAATTATGCACAATCACCTCAACAAAGCCTGAGAATTACATTCGCAGTTGATTAATGAAGAACTTGGTAAGTTTCTTAGCATTGATGTTACCTCACTTATGTCACTTTAATAGATGACTGCGGGACACATGTGCTTTGACACTAAGTTGCATAAACATTATTGCATTATTGAGGGGATTTCATTTTGAAGCGATAACGGACACGTTATGTCGACTTTGTCACCCATGTCAGAGAAGTACTTTAGAGGTACTTCATTTTAAAGCATTCTACATGCATTGTTCAGATTGTCTGACATCAGGGTGTATTTTGTGTGCATGTTTGGGGAGCACCTCATAGTGAGGAATTTTCCAAGCTCAGTGGGCCCTGAGGATGTTATGTCACCTTGACAGAGTCAGATTTCTTGGTTTCACAGAGTAGAGTGACATAGGGCACTCCGATGAAGGCCCATTTCTCGTTGGGCCAGAACATGATGACCGGGCCTCGTTCGGGGGCCTCTGTGGCGACGTCGAAGTAGGCAAAGCACACACAGCCCAGGTAGGAGGCTAGGCAGATAAGGATGTGCCTGTGGGAACAAGAGTCATGGGGTCAGGACCGAAAAACTTTAGGGCCAGTTTCTCAGAAAACTAGCTGAGAAACTGGCCCTAATGGTGTATCTCAACAAACTTGAGTGGCTTCCTTTCCTCATCTCCTTTCTTCTATCTGCACTGACGTGAAAGCACTTGCCCAGTGGGCAAAAATGGTTGTAAGGACGTTCATAATGACAATTTCAACCAGCTTCTGGTTATAACATGATTTCTGCTGGGTGTCAGGAAAAATGACATTTTTAAATACAGAAAGTGTGAAGACAATTTCATGTTTTTAATCTTCATGTATTTTTTCCTTCTTAAACAGCAGGTGCAATTTCCAACCATTGCTGTCCTCTGGTGACCCAGATCAGTATCTGATTAGGACTTTGAAAACAAAGGTGTTGCAGGTTTCATCTCCCAGGCTTAGAATTGAATAGCCCTACATTAGTGGTTAATAAAATACTTCAAGCTTCTTAAAAAGGGAAAATAATTCTGAAAGCCATTGTCATAAGAATGTGTCATCATCATGCGTGCACCATGTGTGATGGAACATCAAGGTGACCCCATTTTAAAAGGATTACATTAAAATGGTAGCTACCCATCTTTCCCACTAATTTGAGATTGAGGCATATACAGTAGCTGGATCTACATATCAGACAGTGTGGTGCATGGACTCATCTCACCATTAGACCACTTTTGAGGTCTGAAAACATTGTCACTTAAACGATTCATTTATTTTATTTATCTTAGTTGAATTCACTGACTAAGTCACTCTAGATAACAGTGTTGGCTAAATGACAAATGTAAATAAACTCTCTCAATGACTTTTCATGCAGTTTCAAGCTCACCAAGCACAGTGTAGGTAGGGGAAATTGACAGAGGACCACATTTCACAGAAGATCTTGTCACTGATCCAGCAGAGGAGAGCCAGAGCCCACCAAAACCCAGAGATAAGCCCCAACTTGAATACACGTGGGTTCTCACACCTGCAAACGCCACACAATAACATATTGGCAATGCATAAGTACCCACACAAAGACATATACGTGACACACACTATTTAAATGTTAGCAAGAAAACACACACACACAACACTTCATGGCTTGCTGTTAATGTCAATTCTATATTGACAAGAACTACAGCCAACACGAAACCACATGCCAGTACAACTTCCAGTAAATGCCCATACATATGACTTCTGATTGCATTTCAAATAAAAGAGCTTCAAACAATAGGAAGCCATGCATGTAAAAAGCAATGGGAAATTAAATATCACATTTTCATTTTAGTCATTAAGCAAATGCTCTTATCCAAAGCGACTTACAGGAGCAATTAGCGTTAAGTGTGTTGCTCAAGGGATTTTTCACCTCGTCTGTTTGGGGATCCAAACCAGCAACTTTCTGGTTACTTGCCTGTTGCTCTTAACCACTAGGCTACCTGCCGCCATAGTCAACTAAAATCCCTATACAGATTTTGAATCTGGTATAAAAATAATAACAAGCAGGTAGACTCCCCTCAGGTAAATGCTTCCAATTCAGTCAGTCAGACAGTAGTTGTGTACTGCCATTTACAAATACACACACTGCATGAGCAGTATTTAACTGAGCCTCAGTCTCATGTCACATTGACGGGCGACTCGGCCTGACGGGAAATGAAGTGTGGCGATGGGCCGTGTCGTGACGTGGTCTGTACTGGGACGAGAAAACATTAAATCCTCAACACCGACCACTTATCGCAGGCATTTTGCTGATATCGTTCATTACAAAAAGTAGGCTGTACTAGAGAAATGTGAAGTTTGCTAATATGGGTGACAGTTAATGGGACATTTGATGGCCACAACCATAAAACTTGTAGTAGTAGTTTAAAGGATAATACATTTTTTTTGAAACTGTGGTGCATATTAATGCTATAAAATTGTTCTATTTATCGCATCAATTCAGGTAATTTATTGCGATATGGATTTGTTCATATCGCCCAGCCCTAGTCTGTGCATCTGGCTAATTAAGCATAGAGAAGGGGAAACGCATGCACAAGAGAACAAGCAGTGAAAGAGGAAGTGCAAAAATAAAGAGAAGGGACAAAGAGTGTCAGGAAATAGAATGTCAGAAGAACTATGGTAGAACTATTAAATCATATCAGCACATTTCGATGCAACTTCGAGCTTGAAGGAGACATACGCATGTTAAAAAAAACACAGGGACTATTGGTAATGAAATGACAATGGGGTCGTTCCACAAAATGAGTGTAACTTGTTGAAAAAAATACACTTGATTTTAACATTGTCATGAAGTGCACATTTTCAACTTCATAACATAAAAAATAAAACAATTGTTTTCCCGTCTGAAGAAGTTAAAATAGGCCTATAGTAATTGAGTATTAAGTGCCAAATAAAGTAACAGGGTGGAGCGTAACAGGCCATAAATCAGCCATAAATCCCCTTGTGACAGGGGGAATGGAAGCTGGTTGTGTGCAACAGGGGAGGGGCAATTGAATGCAAGTTTGTTTGTTAAGATATATTTATTTTTGTAATAGTAACACCATATTGGGCTCCTGAGTGGCACAGCGGTCTAAGGCACTGCATTTCAGTGCTAGAGGGGTCACTACAGACCCTGGTTCTATCCCTGGCTGCTGTGATTGGGAGTCCCATAGGGCGGTGCACAATTGGCCCAGTGTCATCCAGGTTAGGGCTTGGCCAGGGTAGACCATCATTGTAAAATAAGATTTTGTTGTTAACTGACTTGCCTAGTTAAATAAAGGTTCAAATAAAAAATGTATTCAAATGAGAGTTCAGTTCATAGAACAGGGTTGATCTTAAAATGAGGGACATGTTTTTTTTAACATAAAAATTAGTCCCTAAATCACATGAAATAAAATTATAAATCTTCATAAATTACTTTTTCAAAGCAACAAAATAACTAGGGTTTTCCAAAGATGATGAAAACCGAGAAATCTGGGGAGTAAGTGAGTTAAAATCCTCCTAGAAGTCAGAGAGTGCACAAGGTGACATGCCAAAATGCAGATTTTTTTGTACTTTGTCCCTCCATCCGTCCATCCTTACACGCAAACTCAAACAGCCCTGACCCAATTTTGACCAAACTTGGTGAACGATGCATCTCGCCATAGAGATTCGTCATTTACAAAATTGCACTGATTGGCACAAGGCAGGAACTATGGTAATTAACTGAAATTTGTGAGTCACATCAGAGAGGAAGAGCCGAAGTACAGGGTGTGGTTTAGGGAAAGGGGGATACCTAGTCAGTTGTACAACTGAAATGTGTCTTCCGCATTTAACCCAACCCCTCAGAGATGTGCTGTGGCCTACCTTAATCGACATCCACGTCTTCGGCACTCGAGGAACAGTGGGTTAACTGCCTTGCTCTGGGGCAGAACGACAGATTTTTACCTTGTCGGCTCGAGGTTTCGATCCAGCAACATTTCGGTTACTGGCCCAACACTAACCAGCTGAAGAGCCTGGTACCCAGGCTAACTGTCTTCCATTTTTTAAGAAATGTCTTTTCATTGTTAGAGCGACTTGAGCATCTGGTCAATATAATGGATAGTCATGGGGGACGACATGTTTACTGTTGCCTTGTTCATATAACATTTTTGATTTATTGAATTTTAAAGGGCACTTAATTTAATTTAATAGGCTTTTAAAAATGCAATATTGGTGCACAATCTCTATTGGTGCACTCACCTACTAGCAACACAGGTACCAATCAATTAATGCAGACAAAAGACTAATCTCCATTGCGATGTAAACTCTTACTTACAGGTAACTGCCAAAATAAAGGAAATACAACAGTGTTTTAATAGGGAGTTGGGCCACCACGAGCCAGAACAGCTTCAATGCGCCTTGGAATAGATTCTACAAGTCTCTGGAACTCTATTGGAGGGATGCAACACCATCCTTTCACGGGAAATTCCATTATTTGGTGCTTTGTTGATGGTGGTGAAAAATGCTGGTCTCAGCTGCCGCTCCAGAATCTCCCATAAGCGTTCAATTTGGTTGAGATCTGGTGACATAGTGAAACATCAGCAAGTTGAGCTGTCTTTGTTACTGAAGCTCCAGCCAAACGTGCCCCAACAATCAACCCTCTTTCAAAGTCACTGAGATCTCTTCTTCTAGCAAAAATAATGGACAACTGGGTCTGGTCAGCATTTCTATATACTAAGCATGAGGAGATAATTCCACACCTGTGTGCAAGCACCTGCTTTCAATAGTCTGTCTGTCTGATGAAGCTACTCTCACCCCAAGGTATAAAAAGGAAAGCGCACGCAAAGATAATAGAAGCAAAGCAAAATGCACCACATATATTAAATAGTTCCCTTTTCAAGTGCTTCCCCGAAGTTACAACCAGGAATAGTCAGAGATCCTATATGTTCCTTTAGTTCAGGATGAGGCCATTCTAAACTGGGCTCAATGATAAAACATACGTAGAACACAAATCATGCATTTACAGTGATTTAAAAATATAAAAAAATTCACCCACTTAGCAAGATTATGAAGAAAATAAAAAAAATTGGTTTGAAATGTATTGCGTGAATAACAAATGAGTCTGTCACTATCATTAAATGTGAAGACATTTCAAATCAGTTCTCTAGGTTTAATTAAGGGATTAAACTAATCATGTAAACATTAATTCACTAGGAAGTCAGGGCACCATGGAAAATGTTGAGATTTAGAGTTATAATTTTCCGAATATAACGCTTCAGATATTTTAATATTACAGTCTTCTATTAATGAATTATTACCTCATCAGTTCTCATTACTGAATGTCGCAACCCCTTAGATATCTGCACAAACCCTAGCCTAAATCATGAATCAGCGATAGTTATACAGAATTGGCTTAATTATTTATTTACTAACTAACCACACAGAATTACACAACAAACAAACAAGTAGATATTTGGGTTACTACATTATACAAAGAAAAAGTCTCTAGCTGACGAAGCTAATATGACTGCTTGGTAGACAAAGGAAAGGGGTGGGGACTGAGAGAGTGGGAAAGAAATGGATTCACTACACACAGTTGATAATTATATTAATTGAAATGCTAATCCTTTTCACATGAACGGCCACTCATTCAAGAATAATTGCAATGTATATATTTATGCCCGTATGTCATTATTTTCTTCTCTGTTGGAATCGCAGTCAGTTCAGAGTCTCTGGTTAACTTCCCCAGAAGTCACAATGTCCTTCGTGGTTGTAGTTTTCTCCTTGGCTCTGGATAGTGTCTGTTGTAATGGATACGTCAGGTGTATCATGTTCTTAGATTAGATGTTTTGGGGGTTGTGGGTATTCTCGTCCTAGGTTTACGTAATTTCTAGCTGCAGACTAGTAATTCTACATCTAGGATTTGCTCTTATTCTGTAGTGTTTGATAGTCTCAGAGTTTAACCATTTCCAGCTGTGTAGCCAACACTATACGCGGTATGGTCTCCGTGGCCTATAGAATTGTAGCCATTCCAATGTGGGGACTCCATCCTGGCGTTCCATTACTTAATGTATATTTTGTAGGAAGTGGGTTTTATACACTGTGGAAGAAGGGGAGGTTCTATGACGCCTAATGTGATGTCTGGGCTCACGGGGGGGGGTGGCAATCGACTAGTTAATCTTTATATAAAAATCCATACGCTCATTTAGAAGGTTAACTTCGATATAGGGGGCGCTCTTTTAATCTTTGGGTAAAAAAACGTTCCCGTTTTAAACAAGATTTTGTCACGAAAAGATGCTCGACTGTGCATATAATTGACAGCGTTGGAAAGAAAACTCTGAAGTTTCCAAAACTGCAAAGATATTATCTGTGAGTGCCACAGAACTGATGCTACAGGCGAAACCAAGATGAAATTTCAAACAGGAAATGGCCCAGATTCTGAAGGCGCTGTGTTCCAATGTCTCCTTATATGGCTGTGAATGCGTCAGGAATGAGCCTACACTTTGTCGTTTCCACAAGCTGTCTGCAGCATTGTGACGTATTTGTAGGCATATCATTGGAAGATTGGCCATAAGAGACTACATTTACCAGGTGCCCGCTTGGTGTCCTCCGTCGAAATTATTGCGTAAATCTCCAGCTGCATGCATTTTTCCATTGTCTCCAGAGGAGAAACACAACTGCCACGAATGATTTATCATCGAATAGATATGTGAAAAACACCTTGAGGATTGATTCTAAACAACGTTTGCCATGTTTCTGTCGATATTATGGAGTTAATTTGGAAAAAAGTTTGGCGTTGTAATGATTGAATTTGTTTTTTTTTCTTAGCCAAACGTGATGAACAAAACAGATTTCTCCTACACAAATAATCTTTTTGGAAAAACTGAACATTTTCTATCTAACTGAGAGTCTCCTCATTGAAAACATCTGAAGTTCTTCAAAGGTAAATTATTTTATTTGAATGCTTTTCTTGTTTTTGTGAAAATGTTGCCTGCTGAATGCTAGGCTAATGCTATGCTAGCTATCAATACCACTTACACAAATGATTGTGTTGCTATGGTTGAAAAGCATATTTTGAAAATCTGAGATGACAGTGTTGTTAACAAAAGGCTAAGCTTGTGAGTGAATATTTCTTTCATTTCATTTGCGATTTTTATGAATAGTTAACTTTGCGTTATGCTAATGAGCTTGAGGCTATGATTACACTCCCGGATACGGGATTGCTCGACGCTAGAGGTTAACATCACATCTTTTCACAAATAGGTTCATGTTTAAACACATACATTTCACAATATTTAGATGTTTCACAACTTCCGGCGCCGACAGAGATGGCCGCCTCACTTCGCGTTCCTAGGAAATTATGCAGTTTTTTTACGTGTTATTTCTTACATTGGTACCCCAGGTCATCTTAGGTTTCATTATACAGTTGAGAAGAACTACTGAATATAAGAGCAGCGTCAACTCACCATCAGTACGACCAAGAATATGACTTTCGCGAAGCGGATCCTGTGTTCTGCCTTTCACCCAGGACAACGGAATGGATCCCAGCCGGCGACCCAAAAAAACGACTTTGTAAAAGAGGGAAACGAAGCGGTCTTCTGGTCAGACTCCGGAGACGGGCACATCGGGCACCACTCCCTAGCATACTTCTCGCCAATGTCCAGTCTCTTGACAATAAGGTTGATGAAATCCAAGCAAGGGTAGCATTCCAGAGGGACATCAGAGACTGTAATGTTCTTTGCTTCACGGAAACATGGCTCACTCGAGAGACTCTATCGGAGTCGGTGCAGCCAGCTGGTTTCTCCACGCATCGCGCCGACAGAAACAAACATCTTTCTGGTAAGAAGAGGGGCGGGGGCGTATGCTTTATGGTTAACGAGACGTGGTGTGGTCATAACAACATACAGGAACTCAAGTCCTTCTGTTCACCTGATTTAGAATTCCTCACAATCAAATGTCGACTGCATTATCTACCAAGGGAATTCTCTCGATTATAATCACAGCCGTATATATTCCCCCCCAAGCAGACACATCGATGGCTCTGAACAAACTTTATTTGACTCTTTGCAAACTGGAATCCACATATCCTGAGGCTGCGTTCATTGTAGCTGGGGATTTTAACAAGGCTAATCTGAAAACAAGACTCCCTAAATTGTATCAGCATATCGATTGCGCAACCAGGGCTGGCAAAACCTTGGAACATCGCCATTCTAACTTCCGCGGCGCATATAAGGCCCTCCCCCGCTCTCCTTTCGGAAAAGCTGACCACAACTCCATTTTGTTGCTCCCTGCCTACAGACAGAAGCTAAAACAAGAAGCTCCCGCGCTGAGATCTGTTCAATGCTGGTCCGACCAATCTGATTCCACGCTCCAAGACTGCTTCCATCACGTGGACTGGGATATGTTTCGTATTGTGTCAAACAACAACATTGATGAATACGCAGATTCGGTGAGCGAGTTCATTAGAACGTGCGTTGAAGATGTCGTTCCCATAGCAACGATAAACATTCCCAAACCAGAAACCATGGATTGATGGCAGCATTCGCGTGAAACTGAAAGCGCGAACCACTGCTTTTAAATCAGGGCAAGGTGACCGGAAACATGACCGAATACAAACAGTGTAGCTATTCCCTCCGCAAGGCAATCAAACATGCTAAGAGTCAGTATAGAAACAAAGTAGAATCGCAATTCAACGGCTCAGACACGAGGTATGTGGCAGGGTCTACAGTCAATCACGGATTACAAAAAGAAAACCAGCTCAGTCATGGACCAGGATGTCTTGCTCCCGGGCAGACTAATTAACTTTTTTGCCAGCTTTGAGGACAATACAGTGCCACTGACACGACCCGCAACCAAAACATGCGGACTCTCCTTCACTGCAGCCGAGGTGAGTAAAACATTTAAACGTGTTAACCCTCGCAAGGCTGCAGGCCCAGATGGCATCCCCAGCCACGCCCTCAGAGCATGCGCAGACCAGCTGGCTGGTGTGTTTACGGACATATTCAATAAATCCCTATCCCAGTTTGCTGTTCTCACATGCTTTAAGAGGGCCACCATTGTTCCTGTTCCCAAGAAAGCTAAGGTAACTGAGCAAAACGACTACCGCCCCGTAGCACTCACTTCCGTCATCATGAAGTGCTTTGAGAGACTAGTCAAGGACCATATCACCTCCACCCTACCTGACACCCTAGACCCACTTTGCTTACCGCCCAAATAGGTCCACAGACAATGCAATCTCAACCACATTGCACACTGCCCTAACCCATCTGGACAAGAGGAATACCTAGAGAATGCTGTTCGTCGACTACAGCTCAGCATTTAACACCATAGTACTCTTCAAACTCGTCACCAAGCTCGAGACCCTGGGTCTCGACCCCGCCCTGTGCAACTGGGTACTGGACTTCCTGACGGGCCGCCCCCAGGTGGTGAGGGTAGGTAACATCTCCACCCCACTGATCCTCAACACTGGGGCCCCACAAGGGTGCGTTCTGAGCCCTCTCCTGTACTCCCTGTTCACCCACGACAGCGTGGCCACGCACGCCTCCAACTCAATCATCAAGACGGCCTACAGGGAGGAGGTTAGGGCCCGCAGCAGCGCCTCTTCAACCTCAGGAGGCTGAAGAAATTCGGCTTGTCACCAAAAGCACACAAACTTCTACAGATGCATAATCGAGAGCATCCTGTCGGGCTGTATCACCGCCTGGTACGGCAACTGCTCCGCCCACAACCGTAAGGCTCTCCAGAGGGTAGTGAGGTCTGCACAACGCATCACCGGGGGCAAACTACCTGCCCTCCAGGACACCTACACCACCCGATGCCACAGGAAGGCCATAAAAGATCATCAAGGACAACAACCACCCGCTATCATCCAGAATGCGAGGTCAGTACAGGTGCATCAAAGCAGGGACCGAGACTGAAAAAAAAAATATATTTTATGACCGACCATAAAACAGTCGACTTTCTAGTCTATGAGAGAGAGCACGCTGTAGAGCGGACCCCCTTGTAACCTGATCCCTCAGATTGTCACAGGAGAGTTATGACAAGTCCTTCATGCTGAACAATGACTTCAAATTGTTAATAAAAACAATGCACTTAGCTTTTGACATGAGAGCGCTAACTGTTTTAGTTCAATGAGAGTGGGTAAGATGCTAAGCTATTGGCTCAGTTGATAAACAAGAGGGAAATGTTAACGGAGTTACAAAATCAATTGTGATGTACTAGAAGGCAGCAGGCCATGTTTCAAAGGGTCTCCTGCAGGAACTGTCATCCATTTAGCAGAACTACGAAAACAAAACAACAATATCAATGACTGGCCGTGTGAGCTATGTCAAGAATCAGAAACAAGTAGAACAATGGATGAATCAAGGCTAAATGCTTTAAGTGAGTCAGTCTTGTAGGAAAAGGAAAAAACATCATGCACCCACTTCCACACAGGTGCATATACACAAACCGACACGCGCACATGACAGGAATGGCCCTTTGTGCTGCTATTTGGAAGAATGTTATTTCCTTCAACATTGACAGCAACACACTATTGAAAAGGCTCAAAGTAACACCATGCAAAATAGGTGACACATAACCATAGTCAAAAATGTGGACTCTCCAAAATGTGACTAACTTGTTTTCTGTCTAAATGGTTTTCTGTGTGTTAACTGCTATTACACTCTAACCTAAAAACATTTAGAAATGTACTTAACACTGACTGAGTGTTGCCCATTACTGGTTGAAAATTACTACACTACAACATAGTGTTGTCACGATAGCAGTATCATGAAACAAGAAGCAGACTGAACTCCAGAGTCCACACCTGTTTTAGGTCACCAAGTGTGCCTAGTTTAGAAATAAATACGTGCCTCTGGATGACAACTCTTTTCCCTGGGAAATTGAGTCCACTTCATGTGTTGCTTACTTGCCATAAAACTTGTGACATCACTATAACATTACACTTGTCACTTTCGTAAAACACCGGAAATTGTTGATGCTTACATATTACCCAACACTAAATCATATTATTTGAGGTAAGGTTTTGATGTAGAATCCGCAAAGTGAGGCAAATCGCTATTTTCAATGCGAGTGAGAGGAAGACATTATCCCTGAGGCTCAACTTTGCGGCTTTCGCGTGCATACCCACACACGTCCACTATCGCATGTGCACACACACCGAAACACACCTTGTGGCCGCCTCATTAGATACAGTTTCAAAACATTCAGACGCCTGGAATACTATCTATTTCACATTCACTCAGCAACAGGCCACAAATTATTTTATAAAAAATGATCCTTACATTTGAGGGTGTATTCTTTCATTCAGATCCATTACATTCCAGTCAATATGAATTGACATTCATATCCAGAAGATTTTTTTTCCAATTAATGAATTACATTTCAATGCTCTTCCTGGAATGGACTTGACACCAACCCCGGTTTCTACATAGGCCTACAGTATAAGGCCCCTCAGAGAGAACTAACAACTCAATGTCAATGTGCCATCTTATTTAATGGATTCATAAATTATTTAATCTATGGAGGCTCTCAATCATAATTTAGCTGGACAGCAAACTCAACTAGCTGTAGGCCCCATACAATAGGACAGATTTGTGGACTCAAGTCACAAAATTGATGACTTGAGACTTGACTTGGAGTCTCAAGACTCGGGACTCGACTTTGACTTGAGACTGATGACTTGAAATTATCTGGCCATGTTTTGTCACTCATTTTGTGGCAGAGTCGCTAGTGAAATACAAATTGTTGTTCCATGTATAAATGGTATGGATATAGCAATTTGGTCTCCCAAGGGGAGGCTTTGCAATCTTGCTCTCTACCGGTGTCTGTCCAGATAGGGCAGGTTAAGCCTGATACAGAGGCTATTTATTTTGGGCTATTGCCAATGTATATTTTGTATGATATAGCACTTTCCCATCAACCTATCTTGCCTTCTGCTGATTTCATGTCCTTATAACTGCTACAAGGTCCCCATTTCACAATTGCCTAATCAAAATGTGTGAACACAAACAAAATAATGAAAAAGGCTGGTAGTCTCAATAAAAAGAAAAAAGAGAATGATTTTTAGTTGAACAAGTCATCGCATGTATAGATTTGATTTTTTACTTGACTTCAGACGACTTGAAAAAACTTTGCTCGACTTGAATTGACTTGCTCTTAAAAAAAAAAGTCCATGTCGTGCATTCTAACTAGGCAAGTCAGTTAAGAACAAATTCTTATATACAATGACGGCCTACCAAGAGGCAAAATGCCTCCTGTTGGGACGGGGGCTGGGAAATTGACTCGACCTGTTCTACTTGGGACTCGATGTGAGATGGATCTTGTGACTTAAGACTTGCTTGTGACTCGAATAATAGTGACTTGGTCCCACTTCTGCAACAGGATGTACCAGCTAGTCTATTGCATGTGATATTTGTTGGTGTTTGTTCTTAATAACTCACCTGTTGAAGTAAACAGTGAATCATTCTCACCTTTTGAGCTCAGTAATGAGCAGAACGGTGCAGGGGATACCCAGAGTCATCAGAGACACCGAGTTGATGACGGGCTTAACGAAGGCCAAACCAGTGGTGATCCCGGACAAGATGCCGATGACCACTTTGAACCTTGACCTGGAAGGTAAAGATACCTATATGACCACAGAGCAAAACATACTGGCAAAGCTGCATCTGCTTTATTTAGAATGTGATGAGCACTGGGAAGAGTGCGACATGAGAGTATAGTGCACAAACAGAAAAACAGTATAAAATAACAAACAGCTGTATATTGAGGTTTCAAATAGATGCAATTTATCTGAGGATTTGAAAAATCCTTTATTTTGATGTAGGACAGTTTAGCCAGGATACCCGTCCAAAGCCACCAACACAGGAAACACTTCACATCAATCCAAATGCACTGGATCAAAATGCAGTGTGCAATGGTAGGTCAAAAAAGTTCAGTAAAGTGCAAGCCCAGACCAGGCTGGATTTCAGAGATGTGATGGCTTTGGTTACAAAGAAGGACAAACAGTGCCTTCAGAAAGTACTCACACTCCTTGACTTTTTCCACATTTTGTTGTGTTACAGCCTGAATTTAAAATGGATAAAATTCAGATTGTCACTGGCCTACACACACCCCATAATGTTAAAGTGGAATTATGCTATTAGATTTTTTTATAAATTAATTACAACTGAAAAGCTGAAATGTCATTAATCAAGTATTCAACATCAGTGAATTTCAAATGCAGTTTCAACCACAAGGTCCAGAGAGGTTTTTCAATGCGTCGCAAAGGGCACCTTTTATTTGCATTCATTTAACCCTTATTTTACCAGGTAAGTTGACTGAGAACACGTTCTCATTTACAGCAATGACAGGGGGAAAGATTACAAGGGAGAGGAAGGGGGGATGAATGAGCCAATTGGAAGCTGGGAACGATTAGGTGGCCATGGTGGTATTGGGAATTTAGCCAGGCCACCGAGGTTAACACCCCAAAGTGTTTTTTGTAGTTTTTTTTTAGACCAGAGGAAAGAGTGCCTCTCCAACACCACTTCCAGCAACATCTAGTCTGCCACCCAGAGACAGACCAGGACCAACCCTGCTTAGCTTCAGATAAAAGTGGGATGCAGGGTGGTATGCTTCTGGCACCTATTGGTAGATGGGTAAAAATAATACATTTTTGAATATTGACTATCCTTTTGAGCATGGTGAAGTTACACAATCCAAAGTGAAATTAGTATCAATACACCCAGTCACTACAAAGATACAGGCGTTCTTCCTAACTCAGTTGCCAGAGAGGAAGGAACGCACTCAGTGATTTCACCATGAGGCCAATGGTGTTGTTAAAACAGTTACGTTTAATGGCTTGTGATAGGAGAAAACTGAGGACTGATCCACAACATATAGTTTACATTTTTTATTTATAGAGTACCAGTAGAAAGTTGACAAACTGATTTTAGGGTGTTTATTTTCACTATTTTCTACATCGTAGAATAATAATGAAGACATCAAATGATGAAATAAATCATATGGAATCATGTAGTAACCAAAAGTTTTAACTTTAAAAAAAGACTCTTTAAAGTAGCCACCATTTATTTGCCTTGATGACAGCTTTGCACTCTTGTCATTCAGTAAACCAGCTTCATGAGGAATGCTTTTCCAACAGTCTTGAAGGAGTTCCCACATCCGCTGAGTACTTGTTGGCTGCTCAACCCAATTGGGTTGAGGTCGGGTGATTGTGGAGGCCAGGTCATCTGATGCAGCACTCAATCAATCACTCTCCTTCTTGGTCAAATAGTCCTTACACAGTCTGGAGGTGTGTTTTGTGTCAGTGTCCTGTTGTAAAACAAATGATAGTCCCACTAAGCGCAAACCAGATGGGATGGCATGTTGCCGCAGGATTCTGTGGTAGCAATGCTGGTTAAGTGTGCCTTGAATTCTAAATAAATCACAGACAGTGTCATCAGCAAAGCACCCCCCACAACTTCTCCATGCTTCACGGTGGGAACTACACATGCGGAGATCATCTGTTTATCTATTCTCTGTCTCACAAAGACACGGCGGTTGGAAACAAAAATCTTGAATTTGGACTCAGACCAAATGACAGATTTCCACCGATCATGTCCATTGCTCGTGTTTCTTGGCACAAGCAAGTCTCTTCTTATTATTCGTGTCCTTTAGCAGTGGTTTCTATGCAGCAATTCGACCATGAAGGCCTGATTCACGCAGTCTCCTCTAAACAGTTGATGTTGAGATGTGTCTGTTACTTGAACTCTGTGAAGCATTTATTTGGCTGCAATCTGAGGTACAGTTAACTCTAATGAACTTATCCTCTGCAGCAGAGACAACTCTGGGTGGTGGTCCTCATGAGAGCCAGTTTCATCATAGCGCTATATGGTTTTTACGACTGCACTTGAAGAAACTTTCAAAGTTCTTGAAATTTTCCAGATTATGACATGAAGGTCAGTCGAAGTAATGGACTTTTGTTTCTCTTCACTTATTTGAGCTGTTCTTTCCATAATATGGTATTTTACCAAATAAGGCTATATTCTGTATACCCCCCAACCCTGTCACAACTGATTGACTCAGACTCATGAAGGAAAGAAATTCCACAAATGAACTTTTAACAAGACACACCTGTTAATTGAAATGCTCTCCAGGTGATTACCTCATGAAGCTGGTTGAGAGAATGCCAAGACTTTGCAATGCTGTCATCAGGGCAAATGGTGGCTACTTTGAAGAATCTCAAATATATTTTGATTTGTTTAAGACTTTTTTGGTTACTACATGATCCCATATGTGTTATTTCATAGTTTTGATGTCTTCACTATTATTCTACAATAATAGTGAAAAACCATGGAATGAGTCGGTGTCCAAACTTTTGACTGGTACTGTATGTGTGAAACTTGTTTTGATTTAGAATTGACCATTATCATGCTCAAAACATGCTCTTAAATAGCAAATGGAGGACGCTTTTACCGTTGTTTGTTTTCATGCCAGCCAGGTAGGCTATACTCCTGTTGAAAAGTGAAGCAATGTGCTTAATATTAGGAAAGTTGAGAAATAAATAAATAAATAAATATAGTAGGCCTAGCCTATAGAAAGTTGATGGGATTCTCCTCTTTTTAGAGGCCATCACTGATTTTTCATGCAATTGCATAGCTTGCACAACATGAGCTAATGGGGATCAAATTATTTGATTCGATTTTCAATCACATTGATGTCAGAGTGATTAGAGGGACAGAGTGCTGAGTACCAGATAGTTTGGTAGGCTACTAATCACCATCAGCAGCATCAGAGCTTGGAGAAGCCTAAATATAGTGAATAAAAGGTCGGTCACGTGGAATTTGACTGGCGTCATGACTCGTGACCGCCGGTGTTGCAGTAATACAGTCATCCAACAGCCCTTAACACAACAAAATGTGGAATAAGTCAAGGGGTATCAATACTTTCTGAAGGCACTGTAGCCCTAGAGAAGTCCTCACTTTGGGAACTCTGACTTCTTCCTGAAGGGAGCAGCTGCAACATTGTGAATAGAGGATGTCCTCAGAGCCCTGATTGTGGAGATGAGTGAGGGGGAGTTGTTTAGCGCCAATAATTCAACTTGAGATGTAATGCAACATGTGACGTGAGACATCAACTTCAATAAATGTTTTTATTTGTAATGATTCCCTACATTCTATTTTTGATCGTATTCTTTTGTGCCACAAACAATCCAGGTAAGACTAAGGAAAGTCCTTAGAGACAATAGGACTGACACACGTCTCCTTCCTGACTGTCGTCTCAAGGACCCATAATGAAAAACGAATAGATGTGCTGCCATTTAGGCTGACATAAGCTGAAATAACTAGGTAGAGTACACATGGATGACAGCCACCAGAGGTGTCCATAATGCCTTTAAATGACAATGTAAAGGGGTATAGGGACATGTGATGCAGCTTTGACTGGTGTCAGCTATCTCAGACAGGACTATTATTAAACATGGTCATATCAATGGCCACATGACAAAGAGTAGCCAACAGCAAACTTAATGAAACACCAGGAGTAGAAAAAGCTCATGGTAAAATAAACATCTATGAAACTGAAATCAAATTTTATTGGTCACATACACATGGTTAGCAGATTTTAATGTGAGCGTAGCGAAATGCTTGTGCTTCTAGTTCCGACAATGCTGTAATAACCAACGAGTAATCTAACAATTCCAAAACTACTACCTTATACACACAAGTGTAAAGGGATAAAGAATATGTACATAAAGATATGAATGAGTGATGGTACAGAACGGCATAGGCAAGATGCAGTAGATGGTATCCAGTACAGTATATACTTATGATATGAGTAATGTAGGGCATGTAAACATTATTAAGTAGCATTGTTTAAAGTGGCTAGTGATACATTTTTACATCAATTTCCATTATTAAAGTGGCTGGAGTTGAGTCAGTGTGTTGGCAGCAGCCACTCGGTGTTAGTGGTGGCTGTTTAATAGTCTGATGGCCTTGAGATTGAAAAACAGCTTCTGTCTCTCGGTCCCTGCATTGATGCACCTGTACTGACCTCGCCTTCAGGATGATAGCGGGGTGAACAGGCAGTGGCTCGGGTGGATGTTGTCCTTGATGATCTTTATGGCCTTCCTGTGACATTGGGTGGTGTAGGTGTCCTGGGGGGGGCAGGTAGGTTGCCCCCGGGGATGCGATGTGCAGACCTCACTACCCTCTGGAGAGCCTTACGGTTGTGGGCAGAGCAGTTGCCGTACCAGGCGGTGATACAGCCCGACAGGATGCTCTCGATTGCATCTGTAGATGTTTGTGTGCTTTTGGTGACAAGCCAAATTTCTTCAGCCTCCTGAGGTTGAAGAGGCGCTGCTGCGCCTTCTTCACGACGCTGTCTGTGTGGGTGGACCAATTCAGTTTGTCCGTGATGTGTACGCCGAGAAACTTAAAACTTACTTCCCTCTCCACTACTGTCCCGTCGAAATGGATAAGGGGGTGCTCCCTCTGTTTCCTAAAGTCCACAATCATCTCCTTTGTTTTGTTGAGTGTGAGGTTATTTTCCTGACACCACACTCACCTCCTCCCTGTAGGCAGTCTCATCGTTGTTGGTAATCAAGCTTACCACTGTCGTGTCGTTCGCAAACTTGATGATTGAGTTGGAGGCGTGCATGGCCACGCAGTCGTGGGTGAACAGGGAGTACAGGAGAAGGCTCAGAAAGCACCCTTGTGGGGCCCCAGTGTTGAGGATCAGCGGGGTGGAGATGTTGTTACCTACCCTCACCACCTGGGGGCGGCCCGTCAGGAAGTCCAGTACCCAGTTGCACAGGGCGGGGTCGAGACCCAGCGTCTCGAGCTTGGTGACGAGTTTGGAGGGTAATATGGTGTTGAATGCTGAGCTGTAGTCGATGAACAGGATTCTCACAGCTATTCCTCTTGTCCAGATGGGTTAGGGCAGTGTGCAGTGTGGTTGAGATTGCATCGTCTGTGGACCTATTTGGGCGGTAACCAAATTGGAGTGGGTCTAGGGTGTCAGGTAGGGTGGAGGTTATATGGTCCTTGACTAGTCTCTCAAAGCACTTCATGATGACGGAAGTGAGTGCTACGGGGCGGTAGTTGTTTATCTCAGTTACCTTAGCTTTCTTGGGAACAGGAACAATGGTGGCCCTCTTGAAGCATGTGGGAACAGCAGACTGGTATAGGGATTGATTGAATATGTCGGTAAACACACCAGCCAGCTGGTCTGCGCATGCTCTGAGGATGCGGCTGGGGATGCCGTCTGGGCCTGCAGCCCTTGCGAGGGTTAACGCGTTTAAAATGTTTTAACCACATCGGCTGCAGTGAAGGAGAGTCCGCCGGTTTGGGTAGCGGGCCGCGTCAGTGGCACTGTATTGTCCTCAAAGCGGGCAAAAAAGTTAGTCTGTCTGGGAGCAAGACATCCTGGTCCGCGACGGGGCTGGTTTTCTTTTTGTAATCCGTGATTGACTGTAGACCCTGCCACATACCTCGTGCCTGAGCCGTTTAATTGCGACTCTACTTTGTCGCTATACTAACGCTTAGTTTGTTTGATTGCCTTGGAGGGAATAGCTACACTGTTTGTATTTGGTCATGTTTCCGGTCACCTTGCCCTGGTTAAAAGCAGTGGTTCGCGCTTTCAGTTTCACGCGAATGCTGCCATCAATCCACAGTTTCTGGTTTGGAGTTGTTTAAATCGTTACTATGGGTACGACATTGTCAATGCACTTTCTAATGAACTCGCTCACCGAATCTGCATATTCATCAATGTTGTTGTTTGACAATGCGGAACATATCCCAATCCACGTGATCGAAGCGGTCTTGAAGCGTGGAATCAGATTGGTCGGACCAGCGTTGAACAGACCTGAGCGTGGGAGCTTCTTGTTTTAGTTTCTGTCTAAAGGCTGGAAGCAACAAAATGGAGTCGTGGTCAGCTTTTCTGAAAGGAGGGCGGGGGAGGGCCTTATATGCGTCGCGGAAGTTAGAATAGCAATGATCCATGGTTTTACCAGCCCTGGTAGCACAATCGATATGCTGATACAGTTTTGGGAGTCTTGTTAAAATCCCCAGCTACAATGAACGCAGCCTCAGGATGTGGTTTCCAGTTTACATAGAGTCAAATAAAGTTTGTTCAGGGCCAATCGATATGTCTGCTTGGGGGGAGGAATATATACGAAGAGAATTCCCTTGGTAGATAATGCGGTCGACATTTGATTGTGAGGAATTCTAAGTCAGGTGAACAGAAGGACGAGTATGTTATGATCACACCATGTCTCGTTAATCATAAGGCATACCCACCCCCCGCCCCTCTTCTTACCAGAAAGATGGTCGTTTGTCGGCGTGATGCGTGAAGAAACCAGCTGGCTGCACCGACTCCGTTAGCGTCTCTCGAGTGAGCCATGTTGCCATGAAGCAAAGAACATTACAGCCTCTGTCTCTCTGGAATGCTACCCTTGCTCGGATTTCATCAACCTTGTTGTCAAGAGACTGGACATTGGCGAGTAGTATGCTAGGGAGCGGTGCGCGATGTGCCCGTCTCCGGAGCCTGACCAGAAGACCGCTTTGTTTGCCTCTTTTACGACGTCGTTGTTTTGGGTCGTCGGCTGGGATCCAATCCATTGTCCTGGGTGGAAGGCAGAACACAGGATCCGCTTCGGGAAAGTCATATTCCTGGTCGTAATGATGGTGAGTTGACGTTGCTCTTATATTCAGTAGTTCCTCCCGACTGTATGTAATGAAACCTAAGATTACCTGGGGTACCAATGTAAGAAATAACACGTAAAAAAAAAAATACTGCATATTTTCCTAGGAACGCGAAGCGACCATCTCTGTCGGCACCGGAAGTATAAGTGTTTCTTTCATCCGGAAGTTTGCTTTTTTTTTTTTTTTTTTTTTGGAGGGTGGATCAGCTTAATATTGCAGAAAGAAAGTTGCTTACTCAAAGGAGAACAAATTAAAACTTAGAAATGTAATATTTTACATTATTGATCAGCTGGTCAGTGTTTTCACTGACATGTTTATTTTATTTAACTAGGTAAACCAGTTAAGAACTAATTCTTAATTACAATGACGGCCTACTCCAGCCAAACCAGGACAACACTGTGCACCGCCCTATGGGACTCCCAATCACAGCCAGATGAGATTCAGCCTGGATTCGAACCAGGAACTGTAGTGACACCTCTTACACTGTGGTGTGTGCCTTAGACCACTGTGTCACTTAGGTTGAAAATAGGGCTCCCATCTCTGACCCAGTCTAATACCAACTTGTTTCAAGCTGACCTACTAGTCCTCGTGCCCAAGAACGCCAAGGTAACCTACATAAATTACTATCGCCCCGTAAGCACTAAAATCTATAGCCATGAAATGCTTTAAAAAGGCTGGTCATGGCTCACATCAACACCATTTGGAGGTGGCGGGTCCGTCATGATCTGGGGCGGTGTGTCACAGCATCATCGGACTGAGCAGCTCCAAACCATGATGCTCCCTTCACCATACTTCACAGTTGGGATGAGGTTGATTAAGGTGTCCTGTGCCTTTTTCTCTACACATAGTGTTGTGTTCCTTCCAAACAGCTCAACTTTAGTTTCATCTGTCCACAGAATATTTTGCCAGTAGCGCTGTGGAACATCCAGGTGCTCTTTTGCGAACTTCAGACGTGCAGCAATGTTTTTTTTTGGACAGCAGTGGCTTCTTCCGTGGTGTCCTCCCATGAACAAGATTCTTGTTTAATGTTTTACGTATCGTGGACTCGTCAACAGAGATGTTAGCATGCTCCAGAGATTTATTTAAGTCTTTAGCTGACACTAAGATTCTTCTTAACCTCATTGAGCATTATGCGCTGTGCTCTTGCAGTCATCTTTGCAGGATGGCCACTCATAGGGAGAGTAACACTGATAAACTTTCTCCATTTATAGACAATCAAGGCTTTTAGAGATACTTTTTGTAACCCTTTCCAGCTTTATGCAAGTCGACAACTAATCTTGGGTCTTCTGAGAACTCTTTTGTTCGAGGCATGGTTCACATCAGGCAATGCTTCTTGTGAATAGCAAACTCACATTTTTTTTAATAGGACAGGGCAGCTCTAACCAACTTCTCCAATCTCACCTCAATGACTACACTCCAGGTTAGCTGACTCCAATTAGCTTTTGGAGAAGTCATTAGCCTTGGTTCACATACTTTTTCAAACCTACACTGCAAATGTTTAAATTATGTAAATCTTTACAAATATAAAGATATCATTTTATGACTAATTTATGCAGAAATCCAGATAATTTCAAAAGGACACAAGTGTATGCATGTATGTATGGTACGCAATGTATGTTTAACGTACGTACGTATGTATCACTGTTTAGCATATCAGCATAACACGGTTTACGAAGCATGTGACATAACATTTTATTTGATATCATGTAGTTTAATGGAACAGAAAACAACCAGTCCCCAAAAAGGCTAGAGTCTGCACAGACCCTTCATATCTGCAAACATCGAAGCACAATGGCCAAGGTGAAGGGCATGAATTGAGTAATGAGACAAGGCAAACTGTTGACTCACCTGTCATTCCTGAACATCTTGGGCAGATATCTCTTGGGGAACCACATGCCTATGGCACACATGAGCACCCACAGGATGGACAACTCATCCAGCATCTGACCCAGGAAACTGAGGGTGGCATGGAAGTATGTGGAGCCAATACCTGAGGCAAAGGAGACACACCAGAGTTACATACTATACAAAACCAACACTGTGCCTTTTAATAGGCATAATAATAAGACAACATCTGATCATTTGTGGGGTTATTGGCAACAGGTGTTACTGGTAGTCCACAGGTGGTGTGTTATTTGGACTATGAATGAAATTGCTGTAACTGGTCTAAAGCAGTGACTCCGGAATAGGGTACCATTTCAGATGCACAGGATTTGCAGGCACACAGAGCTCCTCAACTCCCCCAGACTAATTTTATTCACTTTTATATTATTACTTTGATAATTTTCCAAAAATGTTCCCTTATCAAATTGTGGTCTTGGTTCTTTCAAAACAAGAAAATATCACCCTCTTGCAGAAATCAAACTTCTGATTAGCGGCAGGATGTTTTGAAACACAATTTCACACATCCTCTCAGAAGTCAATTGAAAACAGTGGGAGAGTTCACCTGAAACACATATCTCCCAACAGACATCAACCCTAGCCCTTCCCCCACCTAAACTCTAACCTCCTCAGATCCGACGGAACCACACAGGTGTGAACAATGTGGCAAAATCTCTCTTTTGTCCATGGGAAGGCAAGGTGGGGCCATCTCAGAGGACGGCTGCGGCGGAAACGTGTTCTTAGTTATTCATTTATTCCACTGTAGCCTAAAGATTATTTATGTTGTGGTGTCCAATCTCTTTCACCAAGGTGGAGCCATTGCCACACTGCTTGACTTATCCAGTCCCTTCAGAACTGCATGCAGTGAACAGAGGATGTGTTTCTCAATTCTGGTCCTGGGGACTAAAAAGGGGGCAGTTTTGTTTTTGCCCTTCAGGTCAACAGGACCAGAATTGGGAAACATCCTCTTAGTGTTCACTGTATCCAGACACTCTGGGTAGGGCCTAGCTAGACAGAGGAAGGAGCCAGGAGACCAGGCATACAACTCTAGATTAGATTCCAGCTCTGTGTTCCAACTCAGGTCAGAGGTGAACTCCGCTTTAGAAACTGTAAGAAGAGGCAGAAGTTATGCGAATTGTGGCCACAGTGCAGCTGCTGTCCCACTAGTCATGTAATGCCGTATGCTATTAAACTCTGGAATCTATTTTACGGTTTTTATAGTCATCCATTTTAGACTGCAGACTTCCAGATCAGGATACAGTTAAATATGTTGTTTGGGGATTGTGGGTGATGCTGTAAATTTAGGCAACCCCACAGCCTGTACAATAATCAGCAGTGTAGGCTTCGCAGAGACCTAACAAAATAGAAATGGCAGCTGTAGAAATAACTATTCCAGTCCCCTTTGACTTCACAAACACGGCAGAATAGCCAAGATTCGAGAGGTTTTGTCTTGGCATCGGGGCTGAATGCAAAACCAGAGGAATATCAGTTGAACTCTTAAACTATTCACACCCTTTCACTTTCTCCACATTTTTGTGTTACAGCCTGAAAATTGATTAAAATTTAGATTTTGTTTCACTGGCCTACACACAATACCCCATAATGTGAAAGTGGAATGATGTTTAGACATTTTTACAAATAAATAAATTAAAAGCTGAAACATCGAGTCAAATTATTCAACCCCTTTGTTATGGCAAGCCTAAATAAGCTGAGGAGCAAACATTTGCTTAATAAGTTGCATGGCCTGTGTGCAATAAGTGCTTGACATGCTTTTTGAATGCCTACCTACCTGTACCCCACACATACAGATAATTGTAAGGTCTCTCAGTTGAGCAGTGAACTTCAAAACACAGATTCAACAACAACAAAAAACAAGGAGATTTCCAATGCCTTGCAAAGAAGGGAACCCATTGGTATATGGGTCAAATAAATAACACACACACACAGTTGAAGTTGGAAGTTTACATAAACTTAGGAGTAATTAAAACAAGTTTTTCAACCACTCCACAAATGTCTTGTTAACAGGGGGGCAGTATTGAATAGCTTGGATGAATAAGGTGCCCAGAGTAAACTGCCTCCTACTCAGGCAGGATATGCATATTATTAGTAGATTTGGATAGAAAACACTCAAGTTTCTAAAACTGTTTGAATGATGTCTGAGTATAACATAACTCATATGGCAGGCAAAAACCTGAGAAACAATCCAACCAGGAAGTGGGAAATCTGAGGTTTGTAGGTTTAAGTCTTTGGCAATCCAATATACAGTGTAAAATGTGGTCTGATTGCACTTCCTAAGGCTTCCACTAGATATCAGTCTTTAGAACCTTGTTTCAGGCTTCAACTGTGAAGAGGGAGCAAATAAGAGCTGTTTGACTAAGGGGTCTGACAGAATGCCATGAGCTAAATCACACACGTGGCTGTGAGAGCGAGCTGCATTCCCTTTCATTTCTAAAGACAAAGGAATTATCCGGTTGGAATATTATTGAAGATTTATGATAAAAACACCATAAAGATTGATTCTATCCATCGTTTGGCATGTTTCTACGAACTGTAATGGAACTGTTTGCCTTTGTCTGGACCTAGTTCTCGCACCTTGTGAATTTGGATTTGTGAACTAAACGCGCAAACAAAAAGGAGGTATTTGGACATAAATGGACTTTATTGAACAAAACAAACATTTATTGTGGAACTGGGATTCCATTCTGATTAAGTGAAGATCAAGAGGTAAATGAATACTTAATGCTATTTCTGACTTCTG
Source organism: Oncorhynchus masou masou (assembly GCF_036934945.1). Lineage (NCBI taxonomy): Eukaryota > Metazoa > Chordata > Actinopteri > Salmoniformes > Salmonidae > Oncorhynchus > Oncorhynchus masou. The sequence goes on along the minus strand of NC_088231.1, from coordinate 270,198 downwards.
TTGACTCCACAACATGGTGGGTATTTGTATGGCTTGTTTTGGAGCGCTGTACTTATTCCATGGTGTGCTTTCGCTGTAAAGCTTTTTTGAAATCTGACACAGCGGTTGCATTAAGGAGAAGTATATCTTTAAGAAAGAAATTCCACAAATTAACTGAACGAGGCACACCTGTTAATTTAAATGCATTCCAGGTGACTACCTCATAAAGCTGGTTGTGAGAATGCCAAGAGTGTTCAAAGTTGTCATCAAGGCAAAGGGTGGCTATTTGAAGAATCTCAAATATAAAATATATTTTGATTTGTTTAACTTCATTAGGGTAGGGGGCACTATTATCATTTCTGGATGAAAAGCGTGCCCAAAGTAAACAGCCTGCTACTCAGGCCCAGAAGCTAGGATATGCATATAATTGATAGATTTGGATAGAAAACACTCTGAAGTTTCCAAACTGTTAAAATAATATCGGAGTATAATAGAACTGATATGGCAGGCGAAAACCTGGGAAAAATCCATCCAGGAAGTGGGATTTTTGTTGTTGTTGTAGTTCTCTATTAAATGCCATTACAGTATGCATTGACTTAGGACTCAAATTGCACTTCCTATGGCTTCCACTAGATGTCAGTCTTTAGAAATTGTTTCAGGCTTGTATTCTGAAAATTGAGGGAGTAAGACCACTCCAAGAGGTTTTTCATGCGCGCAACCGAGACAAGACAAGTGTGCGATTTCAAGGCTTTACGACGAAAGCAAACGATTATGTTTGGTCATAGCCAAGTCACAGAAAAACACAGCCATTTTTCCAGCCAAAGAGAGGAGTCACAAAAAGCAGAACTAGAGAAAATTAATCACTAACCTTTGATGATCATCAGATGACACTCATAGGACTTCATGTTACAAAACACATGTATGTTTTGTTCGGTAAAGTTCATATTTATATCCAAAAATCTGAGTGTACATTGGAGTGTAACGTTCACTTGTTCCAAAAACATCCAGTGATTTTGCATAGCCACATCAATTTACAGAAATAGTCATCATAAATGTTGATGAAAATATAAGTGTTATACATGGAATGTTAGATCCACTTCTCCTTAATGCAACCTCTGTGTCAGATTTCAAAAAAAAACTTTAAGGAAAAAGCACACCATGCAATAATCTGAGTACGGCACTCAGACGACAAATCAACCCAAAGAGATATCTGCCATGTTGGAGTCAACAGGAGTCAGAAATAGCATTATAAATATTCACTTACCATTGATGATCTTCATCTGAATGCACTCCCAGGAATCCCAGTTCCACAATAGATGTTTGTTTTGTTCGATAATGTCCATCATTTATGTCCAAATTCCTCCTTGTTGTTCGCGCGTTCAGTACACAAATCTAAACAGCGGAAATTCAGGACGAAAAGTCCAAAAAGTTCCGTTACAGTCCGTAGAAACATGTCATACGATGTATAGAATCAATCTTTAGGATGTTTTTAACAAAAATCTTCAATAATGTTCCAACCGGAGAATTCCTTTGTCTGTAGAAAAGCGAGATAACTTTCACATGATTGCGCATCACGAGCCGTGGCTCTCTGCCAGACACCTGACTCATTCCCCTCTCATTTGGCTCCACTTCACAGTAGAAGCATCAAACAATGTTCTAACGATGTGCAACATGACCCCATTTCCACTGTATCTTGCAAAGAGTTGAAAACCTACAAACCTCAGATTTCCCACTTCCTGGTAAGATTTTCTTCCCAGGTTTTTGCCTGCCATATTTTTTTACCTTTATTTAACTAGGCAAGTCAGTTAAGAACAAATTCTTATTTTCAGTTTTAGAAACCTCTGTGTTTTCTATCCAAATCTACTAATAATATGCATACCTTAACTTCTGGGGATGAGTAGCAGGCAGTTGAATTTGGGCATGCATTTCATCCGGACATGAAAAATACTGCCCCCTGTCACCAAGAAGTTAATGACAAAGCAAAAACCGGTTCAGAAACTTTTGAAAATAAAAAACAGAAATACCTTATTTACATAAGTATTCAGACCCTTTGCTATGAGACTCAATTGAGCTCAGCTGCATCCTGTTTCCATTGATCATCCTTACAACTTGATTGAGTCAACCTGTGGTAAATTCAATTGATTGGACAAGATTTGGAAAGGCCCACACCTGTCTACATAATATCCCACAGATGACAGTGCATGTCAGAGCAAAACCCAAGCCACGAGGTTGAAGGAATTGTCCGGAGAGCTCAGAGACAGGATTGTGTCGAAGCACAGATCTGGAGAAGGGTACCAAATAAGTTATCAGCATTCAAGGTCTCCAAGAAAACAGTGGCCTCCATCATTCTTAAATGGAAGAAGTTGCTTCCCGAGTGGTGCAGTGGTTCAAGGCAGTGCTAGCTGTGCCACTAGAGATCCTGGTTCAAGTCCAGGCTCGGTCATAGCCGGCCGCGACCGGAGGACCCATGGGGTGCACAATTGCCCCAGCGTCATCCGGGTTAGGGGAGGGTTTGGCCGGCAGGGATGTTCTTGTCCCATCTCGCTCTAGCGACTCCTGTGGCGGGCCGGGCGCAATGCACGCCGACATGGTCACCAGGTGTACGGTATTTCCTCCGACACATTGGTGCGGCTGGCTACCGGGTTAAGCGGCCGTTGTGTCAAGAAGCATTGCGGCTTGGCTGGGTTGTGTTTCGGAGGACGCACAGCTGTCAACCTTCACCTCTCTCGAGTCCGTACGGGAGTTGCAGCGATGAGAAGACTAACTACCAATTGGATAACATGAAAATTAGGGAGAATAAAGTCTTTTTTTTAAAGAAAAGAAGAAGTTTGGAACCACCAAGACTCTTCCCAGAGCAGGCCGCCTGGCCAAACTGAGCAATAGGGGGAGAAGGGCATTGGTCAGGGAGGTTTTCAAAAACCCGATGGTCACTCTGACATCGCTCCAGAGTTAATTTGTAGAGATGGGAAAACCTTCCAGAAGAACAACCAACTCTGCAGCACTCCACCAATCAGGCCTTTATGGTAGAGTGGCCAGACCGAAGCCACACCTCAGTAAAGCACGACAGCACACTTGGAGTTTGCCGAAAGGCACCTAAAGGACTCAGACCATGAGAAACAAGATTTTCTGGTCTGATGAAACCAAGATTGAACTCTTTGGCCTGAATGCCAAGCCCCACATCCTGGAGAAAACCTGGCACCATCCCTATGGTGAAGCATGGTGTTGGCAGCAGCATGCTGTGGGGATGTTTTTCAGCGGCAGAGACTGGGAGACTAGTCAGGATCAAGGGAAAGATGAACGGAGCAATGTACTGAGAGATTCTTGATGAAAACCTGCTCCAGAGCGCTCGGGACCTCAGACTGGGGTGAAGGTTCACCATCTAAGAGGACAACAGCCCTAAGCACACAGCCAGACAATGCAGGATTGTCTGAATGTCTCTGAATGTCCTTGAGTGGCCCAGCCAGAGCCCGGACTTGAACCCGATCTAAAATAGCAGTGCAGTGACACTCCCCAACCAACCTGACAGAGCTTGAGGATCTGCAGAGAAGAATGTGATTAAACTCCCCAAATACAGGTGAGCCAAGCTGTAGTGCCATACCCAAGAAGACCTGTGGCTGTACTTACGTAAATGTGAACTTGATTTTTAAACATTTGCTAAATGTTCTGAAAACCTGTTTTTGGTTTGTCATTATGGGATAGTGTGTAAAGTGATGAAACTATTTAATCAATTTTAGAATAAGGGTGTAACGTAACAAAATGTGGAAAAAGTCAAGGGGTCTGAATACTTTCTGAATGCACTAACTGTGATAGCAATGTTTGGTTGGTGTCATCATACACCTAGGCATTGCCATTTTAGTGACATGGCCATCCTTAAGTCTTCCATTAAAGGAAAACGTGTGGGATGTGTTCTATATATTCAGACCACCTTTTTTCAGACGTAAACCTATAAGTATGAGTGCCCTTAAAATAAGATGACGTTCAGACCACACACACACACGTCAAAGTATATGAAGGAATCATCATGCTTTGTCAAAACAACTTACCAATTACAACCAGTAGAATCCAAATGAGATATATTCCACTGTTGAAATGTGTTGCATACTGGCGGAACAAGCACATTAATATAGGCGGTAAAACAAAAAACAAGATGTTGCTGATCTGAAATGAGGGGAAAAAATTAAGGGAATGAAAATGTGAGCAGAATTGTAGCCTAAAAGTTACCAAGCATGTGATATGCTTGATATAAATACAATACACACATCCATTAATTTCACTCTGTATTGCAACAGAACTTCTGAATCTTTAGGAACACGTATACGAATACAAGAGGTAGGCCTACTGAACAATATGAAAATGTTTCATCTAAATACCAAGATGTCTTCTTGATAGGCAAAAACAAACAACTCAGCATTGATGGTTGCTGACAGCTGTTGAAACAGAGGAGGTGCCATTGCGCCTGTATGTTCTTTACCCCTTTCTATGTCCTAAAAATCCAACTGTTGAAAAGTGAGGATGTGTCAACTACCAATCTGGGGTAGTAACATTCAAACGAAATCACAATACAGTAAATAACGGGAAGCAGTGCCATGCAGAAAAGTAAGGATTAGCAAATATTGACAGACACTAAGCAATGGCTGTCACAAAACAGATTACAATATTGGCATAAAGATAAATGACTAACCGTGTTATAAAACTCTGCAATGCTAGGGTAAATAAGATAATTGCCTTCACACCAGTCCACCTCGGAGCTTCCAGCTTGCAGTTGGTCCCAAAACATAGGATTAGTCATGTCTCGACTTGTTCTAGTAATGGATAGGACTCCGCAGTCACTATTGAGATAAAACAGTCGACAATCAAATCAGCTGTGGACCGCTAGACGATCAATTACCATAATTTGAAACACGTAGCTGTATACAAAATGCATCCAAATTCAAACGCATTTTAAATCACCAGTATATCCCAATGCAAGCTTGTCGTGCAACTCCGCTCTCAACAAAGTGCAAAAGCGCTGTAATGATTGTTCTTGTTCTTCGTCATCTTCTTCTTGGGATTTGGTTGTCGGATCGCATCGAACTTCTAGTTGCATACACCGCCACCTACTGCACGGGTGTGTGATGCCATTCACGGTCTACATACATTACATTATTGGAAATAATAATGCAAAATTGGGAAAAAGGAAAATTACCCTACCACCTATTAGCCCTCTCTAACAAAAACACCACTCATTCCACTATTTAACCCTATCTATTCCTACTCCAGACCAACGGTCTGAGAGGACATATCACTACCACTCAACACCGCCTCTAGCTGCTCTGCAGTAAATCCTCGCAATACCAAGTACCTCTCTGCCGCTACCACTACAAACTATATTTTCTGTGACTTTCGATTCATTTCTGCAGTACAACCATGGCTATAAATGCTAAAAAGCCCACCTTACTGAAGCGCACATTCTTCCCATCACTCTCTCGACCTCTGCCTACCCACAGGAATCCTCTCAGGATCCCTCACCCTATACCCATCCTTCTCTATCACTCTCTTCACTGCTTCAGTATTCAACACTTTCTGTAGTACCCTCAATCTGCCTTTCTCTCACCGGATACCTCGTATCTCCAGTCCCATGATCACCCCCACAACTAACACACAGAACTTTCTACACCGATACTACACATTCCTTTGTCTCATGCCCTCCTGCACACTTCTCACATCGAGGCATCTGTTGCAATATGCTGATAACCTTGACATCAAAAACACTGTAATATTTTCAGAACATAAACTCTCAATGGATAACTGACACTTCCTACTTTTACCTTATCTGGTAACAACTGCATCAAAACTCAGCATGACAGATAATGTCTTCTCCTTTTCCCCAACGGACCTATGTTTCATCAAGCGGCAGGCGTCACAGACACTGGGAATCTTCCATTTCAACTGCTCCTCCTCAACACTTCATGCCACCACCGTTATCATTCCTTTCAACGGCGCCTGTCATAGAGAGCAAAGCACGTCAAAATTATTGCCCCTAATCTCGTAAACCAGAGTGCCCTCGGAGCGGAGGAAATACAATAAATAATCACGAGTCCACTCCAAGTTACCTTCTCCATCTCAACAGTCCCCAACCTCTCCTCCACCCAACCTGATACCACATATGGATCAACCACACAGCAAAACTCCATTTTCTCTACAATTCTCACTCACACTGGACCAAAATCATCTTTAGGACGAGGCCCGAAATTGGTGATCCTCACCGCAGGTAGATCACCCTCACTCTCAACAAATGTCATCTCTGAACTATTGGAGCTTGTATCCCTGTTTTTGCATTTGACACCCACCTTCGTCACCTCACTACTTTCCTCTACACTCAACTTCTTCTCAGCAGTCATCAAAGCACCTGCCACTACATTTAATTCATCCTCACTCTCGTCCTGTCCCATTTCCTCCTCAAGCTCTTCAAAAAGTTCTGTGCGATCCTCTTCCATATTCACTCAATAAATATTCAATGTCTCTCCTTTTTTTCCCATCATCTTCTCGTTCACCAGATCTTTCAGAAGGCCTGTGCAATCCCCCACTCCACCTTTATTCATAATATGTTCCACTTCCTTCCTTATTTTATTTTCCGCGATCCTCCCCACCGTGGCCTTCACCCAATTACTCTCTTCTTCTTTTTTCACCTTTATTTAACCAGGTAGGCAAGTTGAGAACAAGTTCTCATTTACAATTGCAACCTGGCCAAGATAAAGCAAAGCAGTTTGACACATAAAACAACACAGAGTTACACATAGAGTAAAACAACCATACTGTACAGTCAAGAGGGCAAGTTGGTTAGGATGATATCTATGAGGGTGCCCGTGTTTACGGCTTTGGGGTGGTACCTGGTAGGTTCATTGGTCATTTGTGTGAGATTGAGTGCATCAAGCTTAGATTGTAGGGTGGCTGGGGTGTTAAGCAAGTCCCAGTTTTAGGTCACCTAGCAGCACGAGCTCTGAAGATAGATGGGGGGCAATCAGTTCACATACGGTATATAATGGTGGTCCGCAAGCCAACGTTGCGTGCTGCAACCTACTGTGCTGGAGTGTGTGGTCAATCACGGTTTACAACATTTCTAAATCCTCCTACCTAACTCAGTACTTCTGAGAAAATAAAAAAGAGCTCTACTAACTTCTTATAGACCCTCCCACATCCCCAAAATCCCTTCCAACCCGTCCAACCTCAATGACCCTACACTTCGATATTTTCCTCTCCTCAACATACTTACCACAATATAATAACACATGCTCCACCGTTTCATGGATCATACAGTCCAGACACAAACCATTCACATGCTTGCCAACCAGATGTAATGACAAGTTCAATGGACAATGTCCGAAGAGCAATCGAGCAAACGCCACCTAATCTGGCCATTGAATATTGGTCCACCGACCTTTCTTTGCAGGGCATATAAATGCCGGCACTTGGGCTCAGAGTCCCATCTCTTCTGCCACACATCTATCAAAATGACTCTGATCATACACTTGGCCTCACCTCTACCCAGTGGGACATTAATATAAATTATAACAGGTTTCAAAGCTCTTTTGGCTAACTGGTCTACAATTTAATTAGCTGTAATTCTTCTTTTTCTTCTGTGGATTTATATGGCAGTTGGCAACCAACTTTGGGGTGCATTACCGCCACCAACTAGACTGGAGTGTGGACCAGGGAAAGGGAATATCTAAATTCTACCCATTATTCTCGTCTTCCTAAGGAAATTAATTGCATAGTTAAATACTACATTCCCTGAAGATTTCCTTAGCATTTCACTCAATCTTGGCTCTTCCACTCCATAGATCTACCTTTCCCTCCCATGTTTCTGGCACTGAAGTGTGGTGAAATTTCAAGTAGGCCTACCCTTGAATACAGCAACTAATTGTAACAGATGCATGATGATGCACAAGTATAATTTTCCATAAAGACAAAAATTATGAAATCATATATGTAGTGAATTACAGCATATTGAAAGGCCTATAGTTGACAATAAAGAAAGACGAATGCCTTGTTTATACTGTCATTGGAGGGGAATATGGGGATATTAGAGACCAGGTTCAGTTACAATTTTTTTATAATTACATGTTTCATTTAGGAGTATTTAACGGAATGTTCCCATTACATTTGTGCATGCAGTTTTAAATGCTGGTGAAAGATTAATATGAGAAAAACGCAACATTGTAACTAACACCACGTGTTATCGCGATAACAGATGATGCCTATGTGAGACAGCAAGGCGGACATCCGCTCTCTTTTCGGTGGCAGACTGTTGTCGAGCCAGTTTTACAAAATGAAGGTAAGATAATTCAACTCATCTTTCAAATAACATGTATATCCTTGTTAATATCCAGGCCGAATTGGAGTAGTTTATTACAATATTATAACACGGTATCTTGTTTAGTCAGATATTGCATTGTATTTTAGGATGCATGTTGATTTTGTTGCTAGCTAGCTAGTTAGCTATGGCTGGCAACGTTACTAAGTGAACCTGAAAACATGTCTGCCTCCTGAGAGAAATGTGCATGTCTTGCCGGGCGTCATTCAAAGAACCGCAACAACGTATCCTCTGCTGTTCTTTGGGGTGGAGTACGAATATGATCTCTGATGTGGGTTTGTTCACACATCCATATTTCGCCAATCAGTTGCAGGTTTGTTAATCGCAACGTAGTTGTCCTCAAGGCCGCGTACAGCCAGCTAGCTTCCGACATTGGTTAACTACAGTTAACGTTAGCTACTTAACAGCGTGTCCCTAGATCGTTCCAAATAGTGTGAAGTTAGCTGCCGAATTATTTTCCCGTGACTGAAATTCACTTGCACTCCGTGTTCTGTGTAACGAATCTTGTTTCTAGGAAACTAGCTAACAAGAATTAACCAATTGCATTAACAGCCAACATGCTAGCATCCCGTGTACATCTGCATCATGTTGCACTCAATTCGGCTGTCTCACCATCGTTTTGGTTAGGCTACTGTAGTAGTTAATTATTCAAGACATTTAAAGTTGGTTATGGATGGGTAGCATAGGTGCAAGGTGATCGTCTAGCAAGCAATCTGCCTGATGTACATTGCTATGGCCTTCTCAACTAGGAGAGCTTGCTACATCTGGTCAATCTACAACACACTGATCTATATATGTCTCTCTCAGCTGAATATCTCGTTTCCTGCCACTGGCTGTCAGAAGCTGATTGAAGTGGATGATGAGCGCAAGTTGCGAACCTTCTACGAAAAGCGTATGGCCACAGAGGTGGCTGCTGATCCCCTGGGAGATGAGTGGAAGGTAAGCTACAGTCACTAAGAAAGATGCTCAGTTTTCAGATCCTGCAGGCAATTTTTTTTAAATAGTTAAATTAGTTAGCCTCAAACTCAAGTGAATGTAGTCTTCATTATTTACTCCAAGCTCATTGACTATAGCACTGGGTAATTTTGGAATAGTCAATTCAATACCTTGGATGCCAGTGTGTCTTGAAACCGAATGTTGATACTGCTCGTGTTCAACTCAACATGATCTCACACAACTTAGTAGACCCTTCCTGGCTGGTCTGTAGGGGGGACAGTGTTGTGCTACAGAAACTGCAGAGCTGCTTTACAAGATGCAACCTTACCCCCTGACCATGGCTGGTTGAATTGCATTGCTCTTCCAAACCTTTCGCTAATACATTTCACTAAACAAAAGTCTAACTTGTATGATCATCAGGTCCTTGTATAGAGCAAGGTTTTTTTAAACTTAATCTTGGCTCTCATCTCTCCCAGGGCTACATGGTGCGCATCAGCGGAGGCAACGACAAGCAGGGCTTCCCCATGAAGCAGGGTGTGCTGACCCATGGCCGTGTGCGCTTGCTGCTTGCCAAGGGCCATTCCTGTTACCGCCCCCGTAGGACAGGAGAGCGCAAACGCAAGTCTGTCCGCGGCTGCATCGTTGATGCCAACCTCAGCGTGCTGAACTTGGTTATCATCAAGAAAGGTATGGAGTTGTAATGATGGTAACAACTTGCTCTGGCACACCTTAGTAGACCCTTTCTGGCTGATCTGTAGCCTCAAAGGGGGGACAGTGTTGTGCTACAGAAACTGTAGAGCTGCTTTACCAGATGCAACCTGACCCTCTGACCATGGCTGGTTGAACTGCAATGCTCTCCCAATCCTTTCCCCATTTTAACATTGGGTTATTTTGAAAGGTCTTTCTTTCTTTTTTTAAAGATGAGTCCTGCATAAATCTAATCTATTAAATACAAATTTACAAAACCCATTAAGGAAAACAAGACGTGCGTGTTTCAAGACTATATACCTTTGAAAACAACTTGAACATCCTCGGTGCTGTTCTGCTCCCGCTGCCAGCGCTTGGATATGGTGTGGTGATTTCTGTATAGACCTTTTTTATTTTTTTTATCTAGTGGCCTGACGCCTTTTCCCTCCATCTCCCAGGTGAGAAGGACATCCCCGGCCTGACCGACAGCACTGTGCCCCGCCGCTTGGGACCCAAGAGGGCCAGCAAGATCCGCAAGCTCTTCAACCTGGCCAAGGAGGATGATGTCAGGCAGTATGTTGTGAGGAGACCCCTGACTAAAGAAGGTGAGGCCAACACTGCTTCTAAATGGTCCTGTTAATGAATGGATTGGTAACAAGCTTGGCACATCAGCACTTGTAAACTCTTGACAGCCTTTCTGGCTGGTCTGTAGCCTCAAAGGGGGGACAATGTTGTGCTACAGAAACTGTAGAGCTGCTTTACCAGATGCAACCTGACCCTCTGACCATGGCTGGTTGAACTGCAATGCTCTCCCAATAAGTAGATTTGCTAAAATCTCATTTGAGGCAACTTATAGTTTTGTGTGGGACATTTTGAATGAATGGGACATTTCTTTCAGGTGAACATTCAGAATGCTGACTAGAATGAACAACGGCTATAACTCTCAATCACTAAGATCTATATACATTTCATAAACATTGAAACCTTAACTATTTTCCCATGTGCACGCACACACTTTGTAGTAAATGCCACTGGTAACACCTCTTCCCAATCTTTTCCAGGTAAGAAGCCCAGGACCAAGGCTCCCAGGATCCAGAGGCTAGTAACACCCCGTGTGCTGCAGCACAAGCGCCGCCGCATTGCCCTTAAGAAACAGCGCACCCAGAAGAATAAGGAAGAGGCTTCCGAGTACGCCAAGCTGCTGGCCAAGAGGATGAAGGTACCGAAGGGACTTAGGCACTACTTAGGCATTTGGCTGTAATATGAGTCATTATCTATTCCGTGTAATGAATTGCCCTGAATGTTGTGAACACCATTGATTTCATTCCAACGATTGCAAGCGAGTTGATGTATGATTGCAAGTTGACTCATAAAATGGTTAATTAATTAAAAATGTCCGTATGTATAAAATCCCCAATGATGTTACTCAATGACAATTGTTCACATGTAGGAGGACTAACAAATCTCAACCTTGTTTGCAGGAGGCTAAGGAGAAGCGCCAGGAACAGATCGCCAAAAGGCGCCGTCTCTCCTCCCTTAGGGCCTCCACATCCAAATCTGAGTCCAGCCAGAAGTGAAATGTGGAATTGAATTAAATGTTTTGCTGAAATGCTGTTACTGTTTTTTTTATTGTTTCATACATCTAAAATAATGTCCATTTGTATTGATCATTTTCACATCCATAAGAGGCTCCATGGCTCCGAAAACTGTTAAGAAAAAGTATGAACCCTTTGGAATTACCTGGATTTCTACATAAATTGGTCAAATGGGATCTGATCTGCCTCTAAGTTGCAACAATAGACAGCGCTTAAACAAATTATTGTATTTTTCTTGCTATTGAATGCATACTTTAAACATTCAGTGTAGGTTGGAAAAGTATGTGAACCCCAAGGCTAATGACTTCTCCAAAAGCTAATTGGTGTCAGGAGTTGGCTAACCTAGAGTCCAATCAATGAGACGATTGGGGATGTTGGTTAGAGCTGCCCTATTTAAAAACTCACACAATGTGAGTTTGCTATTCACAACAAGCATTGCCTGATGTGAACCATGCCTTGAACACAAGTTCTAAGAAAACCCAAGATTAAGAATTGTTGACTTGCGTTTAGCTGGAAAGGGTTACTAAAGTATCTCTAAAAGCCTTTAGTTCATCGTCCACAGTAAGACATTTCAGCACTTGCTACTCCCTAGGAATGGCCGTCCTGCAGAGATTACCTCAAGCACAGTGCAGAATGCTCAATGAGGTTAAGAAGAATCCCAGTGTCAGCTAAAGATTTATAGAAATCTCTGGGACATGCAGGAATGGTGTTCATGGGAGGACACCATGGAAGACAAAAAAACATTGGCATGTTGGATGTTCCACAGCGCTACTGGCAAAATATTCTGTGGCCAGGTGAAACTAAAGTAGTGGTTTGGAAGGAACAATATCAAAACCTCATCCCAAATAACGTGTAGAGGGAGCATCATGGTTTGGGGCTGCCTCAGAGCCTGGACAACTTGCTGTCATCAACAGAAAAATGAATTTCCATGTTTATCAAGACATTTTGCAGGAGAATGTAAGTATCCGCCAATTGAAGCTCAACAAGTTGGACGACGCAACAGGACAACGACCCAAAACACAAGGAAATCTTCAACGGAAGAAAGTACGCCTTCTGGAGTGGCCCAGTCCGAGTCCTGACCTCAAATGTTTGGTTGAGGATATTGGTGCCAAAGGAGGGTCAAAGCAGTTATTAAATCCAAGGGTTCACATACTTTTCCCATCCTGCACTGCGACTGTTTATATGGTGTATTCAATAAAAACAAGGTGTAATTGTTTGTGTGTTTAAGCAGACTGTTTATTGTTGTGATTTAGATGAAGATTGGATTACATGACCAATTTATGCAGAACTCCAGGTAATTCCAAAGGGTTCGCATTCTTTTTCTTGACACTAATTGGTGAACACTAAAATCTGTAAAGGGAGTGTAGAGAACAAGACATGAGATGGAATCTGTTTTAATGACTGCCACAGCCCAATGGGCAATCGTAAAATAAATGTAGGTTCCCACTGCTATTTAAGGCAGTCTTTGATCTGGAGGGGATCTCATTAAACAGTTGCCATCCTTTGGAAGCCAGGGTAATGAACAAACAGCTGTTGACGCTGATGTGCCTGAATCCGGGGCCAGATTATGAAAAATCTGTTTGTCCGTCAACATTCAACTGATTTGGAACTTTTGCACGTACATAACTAATTTTCACATTCTCTTTTCTGTTAGAAAAATACAAATGTGCCTCAATGTTAGTACTGCACTTCCACGCAGAGGCTCTGAAAATGGTGATGTTTGTGGACTCGTCACGGGAAAGACGACGGCTCCTTTAAAACGGGCAGCCCCATCCTGATCTTTTGACCAATCCGAGTTTGGCCTGCCTGTGTAAATGCAGCCATAAGGTGACCCAGATATACTGACTCAGAAGGGAGAAACAACATGGCTGCTCTGTCTGGTAGAATATTCGAGGGGATGTCCAGAGTCATGGATAACATCCACAAAGAGAACGGGATGAACCATTTTACTCTGTCAGACAACAGTTAGGTATAGCAACTCTGGGTCATTCATGCTATGGGTGTCAGCTTGAATCAATGGTGGTGTTGTATACCAATGATTTATAATGAGGTAATGGTCAATCTGTACAAAGTATTATAAAAATATGTTTTCACGTTATTTGAAGCAGGAATTCGTGGTTGTTTTGGGATGTTTCAGGATTTAGTCCCGCCAGCCGTTTTATCTCAAGCTCGTGGACAGACGCACGTAACAAAACGGGTGTTGTAGCGTCTGTCAAGACTGGGATGCGACGGTTAACGTGGAGCTTTGTTCCGGTGCGCAGATTTTTCGGCACTGATTGTTTGGCATGGCTTGGTTAACAGGCTATACATTTGGCTTTAACCACCTGGGTACTAGTCTGTTTCTGCCATCATTCCACTGCTTGTCATGCAAAACTCTGTGCGTTTTTTTTGTGTTTTTTTTGGTACTTACTTCTGGTGATACGTTTAAACTCCGTGAGAGTTGTGATTTGTTCAGCTGAACTCCAGGCCTGTATTTAACTACAGAGTGTTACATCAGATAATGTGTTTTACCAAAGCTTTTTGGTATCCATTACTGGGAGTTACAGGTTAAGTACTGTTTGGTGTAGCACAGCGAATTTTCGACCAACCTTAATGTGGCAATACGATCTTCATTCTCGATTCGGCCAAACATGTCTTCTAAAATGTGTCCAGTTGCAGATGATCCATTTGAATTTAGAAAATGCTCCATTTATTTAAAAAAATAAGTAATCCAATAATGTGTACGATGCCATAGTGTCAATTTAAAATCTTCTCTCGTTGATTGAGACGGGTGGGTCCACCCCAAAGAAGGAGAAGGATTTAATACACCAGGATTTAATATTTTCCTGGTATTTTACAAATGTCCCACACCGATAATAAATCACTTTTCTCCCAGGTAGTCATGTATATCATTCAAAATCATAATGCATATACATATGTCTGGATTTGATTAGAGCTTTGATCAGCATGAAAATGCTAACCTGATGCTACCTTAGCCTGATGAGCCATATATGAAATGCATTTTATGATCCATACATTAATGACATGTAATGAGCCCAAGCCCAAAAAAAATAAAATGATATTGCAGTTATCCAATACATACAGTGCATTCGGAAGGTAACCAGACCCCTTGACTTTTTCCACATTTTGTTACGTTACAGCCTTATTCTAAAATAGACCACATTTAAAAAATGATCTTCATCTACACACAACACCCCATGACTAAGCAAAAACTGTTTTTTAGATATGTTTGCAAATTTATTGAAAAATAAAAATCACATTTATTTATATAGCCCTTCATACATCAGCTGATATCTCAAAGTGCTGTACAGAAACCCAGCCTAAAACCCCAAACAGCAAGCAATGCATGTGTTGAAGCACATTGGCTAGGAAAAAGTCCATAGAAAGGCCAAAACCTAAGAAGAAACCTAGAGAGGAACCAGGCTATGAGGGGTGGCCAGTCCTCTTCTGGCTGTGCCGGGTGGCGATTATAACAGAACGTGGCCAAGATGTTCAAATGTTCATAAATGATCAGCATGGTCAAATAATAGGTCTGGAACAGGTAGCACGTCTGGTGAACAGGTCAGGATTCTATAGCCGCAGGCAGAACAGTTGAGACTGGAGCAGCAGCACGGCCAGGTGGACTGGGGACAGCAAGTAGTCATCATGCCAGGTAGTCCTGAGGCATGGTCCTAGGGCTCAAGTCCTACTAGAGAGAGAAAGGAGAGAGAGCATACTTAAATTCACACAGGACACCGGATAAGACAGGAGAAGTACTCCAGATATAACAAACTGACCCTAGCCCCCTGACACACAAACTACTGCCCTGCCTCCAGCTGTTTGCTTAGAAATTCTAGGGACAATTAGGAGGCCTGCATCTTGTGACCATAGCATACGTGTAGGTATGTACGGCAAGACCAAATCAGAGAGATAGGTAGGAGCAAGCCCATGTAATGCTTTGTAGGTTAGCAGTAAAACCTTTAAATCAGCCCTTGCCTTGACAGGAAGCCAGTGTAGGGAGGGTAGCACTGGAGTAATATGATATTTTTTTTTGTTTCTAGTCAGGATTCTAGCAGCCGTATTTAGCACTAACCAAAGTTTATTTAGTGCTTTATCCGGGTTGCCGGAAAGTAGAACATTGCAGTAGTCTAACCTAGAAGTAACAAAATCATGGATACATTTTTGGACAAAGTTTCTGATTTTTGCAATGTTACGTAGATGGAAAAAAGCTGTCCTTGAAACAGTCTTGATATGTTCGTCAAAAGAGAGATCAGGGTCCAGAGTAACGCCGAGGTCCTTCACAGTTTTATTTGAGACGACTGTACAACCATTAAGATTAATTGTCAGATTTGACAGAAGATCTCTTTGTTTCTTGGGACCTAGAACAAGCATCTCTGTTTTGTCCGAGTTTAAAAGTAGAAAGTTTGCAGCCATCCACTTCCTTATGTCTGAAACACATATAGTGAAAACAATAGTGGTCCTAAAACAGAACCTTGAGGAACACCGACATTTACAGTTGATTTGTCAGAGGACAAACCATTCACAGAGACAAACTGATATTTTTCCGACAGATACGATCTAAACCAGGCCAGAACTTGTCCGTGTAGACCAATTTGGGTTTCCAATCTCTCCAAAAGAATGTGGTGATCGATGGTACCAAAAGCAGCACTAAGGTCTAGGAGCACGAGGACAGATGCAAAGCCTCGGCCTGATGCCATTAAAAGGTCATTTACCACCTTCACAAGTGTAATCTCAGTGCTATGATGGGGTCTAAAACCAGACTGAAGCATTTCGTATACATCGTTTGTCTTCAGGAAGGCAGTGAGTTGCTTCGCAACAGCCTTTTCTAAAAATTGAGAGGAATGGAAGATTCAATATAGGCCGATAGTTTTTTATATTTTCTGTGTCAAGGTTTGGCTTTTTCAAGAAAGGCTTTATTACTGCCACTTTCAGTGAGTTTGGTACACATCCGGTGGATAGAGAGCTGTTTATTATGTTCAACATAGGAGGGCCAAGCACAGGAAGCAGCTCTTTCAGTAGTTTAGTTGGAATAGGGTCCAGTATGCAGTTTGAAGGTTTAGAGGCCATGATTATTTTCATCATTGTGTCAAGAGATATAGTACTAAAACACTTCGAGTGTCTCTCTTGATCCTAGGTCCTGGCAGAGTTGTGCAGACTCAGGACAACTGAGCTTTCAAGGATTATGCAGATTTAAAGAGGAGTCCGTAATTTGCTTTCTAATAATCATGATTTTTTCCTCAAAGAAGTTCATGAATTTATTACTGCTGAAGTGAAAGCCATCCTCACTTGGGGAATGCTGCTTTTTAGTTAGCTTTGCGACAGTATCAAAAATACATTTTGGATTGTTCTTATTTTCCTCAATTAAGTTGGAAAAATAGGATGATCGAGCAGCAGTAAGGGCTCTTCCAGATACCTTCCTAAAACCAGATACCTTAAGTATTCAGACCCTTTGCTATGTGACTCAAAATTGAGCTCAGGTGCATCCTATTTCCATTGATCATCCTTGAGATGTGTCTACATCTTGGAGTCCACCTGTATCATTCTTAAAATGGAAGAAGTTTGGAACCACCAAGACTCTTCTTAGAGCTGGCCACCCGGCCAAACTGAGCAATTGGGGAAGAAGGGCCTTGGTCAGGGAAGTGACCAATAATCCGATTGGAGCTCTGAGAACCTTCCAGAAGAACAACCATCTCTGCAACTATCCACCAATCAGGCCTTTATGGTAAAGTGGCAAGACGGAAGCCACTCCTCCCCGTAAAAGGCGCATGACAGCCCACTTGGAGTTTGCCAAAAGGCACCTAAAGACTCTGAGACCATGAGAAACAATATTCTCTGGTCTGATGAAACCAAGATTGAACTCTTTGGCCTGAATGCCAAGCGTCACATCTGGAGGAACCCTGGCAGCAGCATGCTGTGGGGATTTCTTTCAGTGGCAGGGACTGGGATTAGTCAGGATTGAGGGAAAGATGAACAGAGCCAATTGAGAGAACCTTGAATGAAACCTGCTCCAGAGCGCTCAGGACCTCAGACTGGGGCTAACGTTCACCTTCCAAAAGGACACCGATCCTAAGCACACAGCCAAGACAACTCAGGATTTGCTTCAGGACAAGTCTCTGAAGGTCCTTGAGTGGCCCAGCCAGAGCCCGGACTTGAACCCGATTTAATATCTCTGGAGAGACTTGAAAATAGCTGTGCAGCGACACTCCCCATCCAGCCTGACAGAGCTTGAGGATCTGCAGAGAAGGATGGGAGAAACTCCACAAATACAGGTGTGCCAAGCTTGTAGCGTCATACCAAAGAAGACTCGGGGCTGTAATCGCTGCCAAAAGTGCAAGAACTGAGAAAAGGGTCTGAATACTTATGAAAATGTGATCTTTTAAATTTTTTATACATTTGCTAAAATTGCTAAAACTATTTTTTTCCTTGTCATTATGGGGTATTGTGTGTAGATTGACGAGGGGGAACAAAACAATTGAATCCATTTTAGAATAAGGCTATAAAGTAACAAAATGTAGAAAAGGTTACTGGCTACTGCACATTACACACAACAGGAAAAAAGAAAAGCCCATAGATGTTGGTGCTACCTTTGGTAAATACACTGAACAAAAATATAAACACAACAGGTAAAGGGTTGGTCCCATGTTTTATGAGCTGAATTAAAAAATCTCTGAAATGTTCCATTATACACAAAAATCATCCTGATTGGCTGGGCCTGGCTCCCCAGTTGGTGGACCTGGCTGCCAAGTGGGTGGCCCTATCCCATCCAAGGCCCATCCATGGCTGCACCCCTGCCCAGTCATGTAAAATCCATAGATTAGGGCCTACTTTATTTATTTAAATTGACTGATTTCCTTATATGAACTGTAACTCAGTAAAATCTTTGAAATTGTTGCATGTTGCGTTTTATCAATTAAACTAGCTCCAGTAGGCTAATATTTTTGAGTGTGAACTATTACTGTACTGCAGGGCTGCCCAACCCTCTTCCTGGAGATCTACCTTCCTGTATAGGTTTTCAGTCCAACCCAAATTTAGCATATCTGATTCAGCTAGTTAAGGTCTTGTTGAGCAGCTAATTAGTAGAATCAGGTGTGTTAAATTAGGTTTGGACTGAAACCCCACAGGATGGTAAATCTCCAGGAAGAGGGTTGGGCAGCCTTGCTGTACTGTATTTGAATTATACTGTATTATTATATGGACTGAAATTACTCACCAGGAGAGAACATGTGATTCTGGTGCAGCGCCTGCGGCCTACCAAGTTAAAAATATAGGCTAGCGAATTTGATTTTAATTTTGAAATATAATAGTGCCTATTTGTATAGGCTAATTAGTAGGCTGTCGCATATATACAGTTGAAGTCGGAAGTTTACATACACCTTAGCCAAATACATTTAATCTCAGTTTTTCACAATTCCTGACATTTAATCCTAGTAAAAATTCCCTGTCTTTTGGTCAGTTAGGATCACCACTTTATTTTAAGAATGTGAAATGTCAGAATAATAGTTGGGAGTGATTTACATATTCTCAATTAGTATTTGGTAGCATTGCCTTTAAATTGTTTAACTTGGGTCAAACGTTTCGTGTAGCCTTCCACAAGCTTTCCACAATAAGTTGGGTGAATTTTGGCCCATTCCTCCTGACAGAGCTGGTGTAACTGAGTCAGGTTTGTAGGCCTCCTTGCTCACACACGCTTTTTCAGTTCTGCACACACATTTTTTATGGGATTGAGGTCAGGGCTTTGTGATGGCCACTCCAATACCTTGACTTTGTTGTCCTTTAACCATTTTGCCACAACTTTGGAGGTATGCTTGGGGTCGTCCATTTGGAAGACCCCTAACTTGAAAATTATGTGATATCTTAGAAAATAGAGGTAACTGTCAAAATAAAGGAAACACTTGAGTAAATGAGGGATACAAATTATATTGAAAGCAGGTGCTGGGACACAGGTGTGGTTCCTGAGTTAATTAAGCAATCAAACCAAATGTTGATTGTCACATTGTCACGAGAACTTTCAATCCCAATGATGATAACAATCACTATACCTTTGACCAATTCCCCCTAGGTTGTAAAGCTAGGGTTAATAAAAAATTAGGCAAATACTCAGATTCTGCAAAATGTTCGTTGTAGTTTATTCATGAGTGCTCTCAAGTCAACCAACATTTGAACAGTCTTTATAAACCCCTCACTCACTCACTCACTCACTCTCTCACACACACACACAGACAGACAATTTTATCACTTTTCTACCAGCCTGGCAGTTTCTCACCGTTCTTTTCCTCCCCAGATAAGAGAGGCCTTGGAAGTGCCCTCATGTTGTAGCTATCATGTGGAGTCTACCAGCCTCTGTTTTCCTCACATATTTCTCCCTCTTAACTTGTCCCACATTGGAATATAGTCTTACACATTTCAGGGTGGACTTCTTTAGTCATTACCTTAAACATATAAATTCCCTTATCACACATGCGCCGAATACAACAGGTGTAGACTTTACAGTGAAATGCTTATAGTCTGAGTAGCCATTTGATCAGCTGTTCAGGAGTCTTACGGCTTGGCGGTAGAAGCTGTTAAGAATCCGTCTGGCCAGCGGCCTTGTGAATGTTGACCTGTTTAAAAGGTCTTACTCACATCGGCTGCATGATCACACAGTTGTCCGGAACAGCTCTCATGCATGCTTCAGTGTTGCTTGCCTCGAATCTAGCAAAGAAGTCATTTAGCTTGTCTGGGAAACTCGAGGCTGTGTTTCCCTTTGTAGTCTGTAATAGTTTGCAAGCCCTGCCACATCCGACAAGCATCGGAGCCAGTATAGTATGATTCAATCTTAGTCCTGTATTGACTCTTTGCCTGTTTGGTGGTTCATCTGAGGGCATAGCGGGACTTCTTATAAGCGTCCGGATGAGAGTCCCACTCCTTGAAAGCGGCAGCTCTACCCTTTAGCTCAGTGCGGATGTTGCCTGTAATCCATGGCTTCTGGTTGGGGTATGTACGTACAGTCACTGTGGGGATTCAAATCAAATCAAATTTTATTTGTCACATACACATGGTTAGCAGATGTTAATGCGAGTGTAGCGAAATGCTTGTGCTTCTAGTTCCGACAATGCAGTAATAACCAACGAGTAATCTAGCTAACAATTCCAAAACTACTACCTTATACACACAAGTGTAAAGGGATAAAGAATACGTACATAAAGATATATGAATGAGTGATGGTACAGAGCGGCATAGGCAAGATGCAGTAGATGGTATTGAGTACAGTATATACATATGAGATGAGTATGTAAACAAAATGGCATAGTTTCAAGTTGCAAGTGATACATGTATTACATAAAGATGCAGTAGATGATATAGAGTACAGTATATACGTATACATATGAGATAAATAATGTAGGGTATGTAAACATTATATTAAGTAGCATTGTTTAAAGTGGCTAGTGATATATTTTACATCAATTCCCATCAATTCCCATTATTAAAGTGGCTGGAGTTGAGTCAGTGTGTTGGCAGCAGCCACTCAATGTTAGTGGTGGCTGTTTAACAGTCTGATGGCCTTGAGATAGAAGCTGTTTTTCAGTCTCTCGGTCCCAGTTTTGATGCACCTGTACTGACCTCGCCTTCTGGATGATAGCGGGGTGAACAGGCAGTGGTTGTTGTCCTTGATGATCTTTATGGCCTTCCTGTAACATCGGGTGGTGTAGGTGTCCTGGAGGGCAGGTAGTTTGCCCCCGGTGATGCGTTGTGCAGACCTCACTACCCTCTGGAGAGCCTTACAGTTGTGGGCGGAGCAGTTGCCGTACCAGGCAGGTGATACAGCCCGACAGGATGCTCTCGATTGTGCATCTGTAGAATTTTGTGAGTGCTTTTGGTGACAAGCCAAATTTCTTCAGCCTCCTGAGGTTGAAGAGGCTCTGCTGCGCCTTCTTCACGATGCTGTCTGTGTGGGTGGACCAATTCAGTTTGTCTGTGATGTGTACGCCGAGGAACTTAAAACTTACTACCCTCTCCACTACTGTTCCATCGATGTGGATAGGGGGGTGTTCCCTCTGCTGTTTCCCGAAGTCCACAATCATCTCCTTAGTTTTGTTGACGTTGAGTGTGAGGTTATTTTCCTGACACCACACTCCGAGGGCCCTCACCTTCTCCCTGTAGGCCGTCTCGTCGTTGTTGGTAATCAAGCCTACCACTGTTGTGTCGTCCGCAAACTTGATGATTGAGTTGGAGGCATGTGTGGACACGCAGTCGTGGGTGAACAGGGAGTACAGGAGAGAGGGCTCAGAACGCACCCTTGTGGGTCCCCAGTGTTGAGGATCAGCGGGGTGGAGATGTTGTATCCTACACTCACCACCTGGGGGGCGGACCGTCAGGAAGTCCAGTACCCAGTTGCACAGGGCGGGATCGAGACCCAGGGTCTCGAGCTTGATGACGAGTTTGGGGGGTACTATGGTGTTAAATGCTGAGCTGCACTTATTGATGAAGACAGTGACTGATGTGGTGTACTCGTCATCAGAATAATCCCGGAACATATTTCAGTCTGTGCTAGCAAAACAGTCATGTAGCTTAGCATCTGCGTCATCTGACCACTTCTTTATTGGCCGAGTCATAGGTGCTTCCAGCTTTAGTTTGCGCTTATAAGGAGGATATAATTATGGTCGGATTTTCCAAATGGGAGAGCTTTGTACGCATCTCTGTGTGTGGAGCAAAGGTGGTAAAGTTTTTTTCCCATCTGGTTGCACATTTAACATGCTGGTAGAAATGAGGTTAAACGGATTTAAGTTTCCCTCCATTAAAGTCCCTGGCCATTAGGAGCGCCGTCTCTGGATGAGCGTTTTCCTGTTTGCTTATGGCCTTATACAGCTTATTGAGTGCAGACTTAGTGCCAGCATCGGTTTGTGGTGGTAAATAGACCGCTACGAAAAATATAGATAAACTCTCCTGGTAAATAGTGTGGTCTACAGCTTATCATGAGATACTCTACATCAGGCGAGCAAAACCTCAATACTTATTTTTTAATTTAATCTTTATTTGACCAGGCAAGTCAGTTAAGAACAAATTCTTATTTTCAATGACGGCCTGGGAACAGTGGGTTAACTGCCTGTTCAGGGGCAGAACGACAGATTTGTACCTTGTCAGCTCGGGGGTTTGAACTCACAACCTTCCGGTTACTAGTCCAACGCTCTAACCACTAGGCTACCCTGCCCCCCCCATTTAATCTCTATGGGACAGTTGAGCTAATGTGATTAGCATGAGGTTGTAAGTAACAAGAACATTTACCAGGACATAAACATATCTGATATGGGCAGAAAGCTTATTCTTGTTAATCTAACTGCACTGTCCAATTTACAGGAGCTATTACAGTGAAATAATACCATGCTATTGTTTGAGGAGAGTGCACAGTTATGAACTTCACATTTCCACAAACTTCAAATTGTTTCCTTTCAAACGGTATCAAGAATATACATATCCTTGCTTCAGGTTCTGAGCTACAGGCAAGTTAGATTTGGGTATGTAATTTTAGCTAAAAATTGAAACAAATGGTCCTTAAGAGGCCTTAATATTAGATTTTGTGCACCGGCTGTTGTTTACAAATATACACAGACCGCCACCCCTTGTCTTACCGGAGGCATATGTTCGATCTTGCCGATGCAGCGTAAACTCTACAGGTTGTATTTTATCCATGTGTCCGTTCAGCCACGACTCGGTGAAACAAGATATTACAGTTTTTAATGTCCCGTTAGTAGGATATCTCAACTATTTTGTCATGATTGTACATTGGCTAATAGGACTGATGTTAGAGGCAGATTACTCACTCACTGTCGGATTCTTACAAGGCACCCCGACCTACGTCCCCGATATCTCTGTCTCTTTCTCCTGTGAATGACGGGGATGAGGGCCTTGTCGGGTGTCTGAAATAAATCCTTTGCATCCGACTCCTTAAAGAAGAAATCTTTGTACAGTACGAGGTGAGTAATCGCTGTCCTGATATCCAGAAGCTCTTTTCGGTCATAAGAGACGGTGGCAGAAACATTATGTACAAAATAAGTTACAAATAACGCAAACAAAACACACACAATAGCACAAGCCCGTAAAATGGCAGCCATCTCTTCTGCCACCATTCATTGACATCCCATCATCATGATCATGTATAAAAATGGCAAGGGATAGTTCACCTAAATGACAAAATGACTATCATGTATACTTGCTCTCCTGCGCTCTAGGTTACCTGGCTGCTCAATATTTCTCTCACCTGTCACCATCGTTACGCACACCAATGCCTCAGACTCAGCTGGACTCATCACCTGCCTGATTACCTTCTCTACATATGTTACTCCCTTTGGTTTGTTCCCCGGGCGTTATTGTTTTTGTTTCATATCTGTGCATTGTTTCGTGTTTTGTATTATGTTCCATTTATTTATTAAATATTCACTCCCTGAACTTGATTCCCGACTCTCAGCGCACACATTACAATGACACATTGCTTTCCTTACCCTGTAAGGTATGCCATCAAGCCATGCTTTGGTTTTATTTACATGGCACTGTTTCCAAATGCTAACATTTTAGCATTTTGGCACAAATCCCATTCAAGTCATGGTATCGATATTAGCATTTTTCACGCAACATGTACAAATCACACAAAAGCTATGGGGCGATGGTAACTTAGTTCAGTTACCTTTGCTTTCTTGGGTGCACGAACAATGGTGGGCATCTTGAAGCAAGTGGGGACAGCTTGAAGCAAGTGGGGACATCAGACTGGGATGGGGAGAGATTGAATATGTCCGTAAACACTCCAGCCAGCTGGTCAGCGCATGTTCTGAGGATGCGTCTAGGGATGCCGTCTGGGCCGGCAGCCTTGCGAGGGTTAACATGCCTAAATGTCTTACTCATGTCATCCCACAGTCCTTGGGAGCGGGCCATGTCAGTGGCACTGTGTTATCCTCAAAGTAGATCAAGGTCCGGGGATCCATTCCATGATGATCCATGATCAATAAGCATTTCTCCACGGCTGGCCATGCTTTCCTTCTGGCTACCCCAACCCCGGCCAACAGCTCCGCACCCCCCGCAGCTACTTGCCCGAGCCTCCCCAGCTTCTCCTTCACCCAAATCCAGAAAGCAGATGTTCTGAAAGAGCTGCAAAACCTGGACCCGTACAAATCAGCTGGGCTAGACAATTTGGACCCTCTCTTTCTAAAATTATTCACTGCCATTGTTGCAACCCCTATTACCAGTCTGTTCAACCTCTCTTTCGTGTCGTCCGAGATCCCTAAAGATTGGAAAGCTGCCGTGGTCATCCCCCTCTTCAAAGGGGGTGACACTCTAGACCCAAACTGTTATAGACCTATATCCATCCTGCCCTGCCTTTCTAAAGTCTTCAAAAGCCAAGTTAATAAACAGATCACTGATCATTTCGAATCCCACCGTACCTTCTCCGCTGTGCAATCCGGTTTCCGAGCTGGTCATGGGTGCACCTCAGCCACGCTCAAGGTACTAAACGATATCCTAACCGCCATCGATAAGACAGTACTGTGCAGTGATTCTCTGATCCACCTCAACGCAGACGACACCATTCTGTATACATCTGGCCCTTCTTAACTAACTAACCTCCAAATGAGCTTCAATGGCATAAAACACTCCTTCCGTGGCCTCCAACTGCTCTTAAACGCTAGTGAAACTAAATGCATTTTTTTCAACCATTCGCTGCCTGCACCTGCCCGCCCGACTAGCATCACTACTCTGGACAGTTCTGACCTAGAATACGTGGACAACCAAAAAGTACCTAGGTGTCTGGCTTGACTGTAAACTCTCCTTCCAGACTCATATTAAACATCTCCAATCCAAAATCAAATCTAGAATCGGCTTTCTATTTTGCAAACAAAGCCTCCTTCACTCACGCTGCCAAATTTACCCTAGTAAAACTGACTATCCTTACCGATCCTCGACTTCGGCGATGTCATCTACAAAATAGCTTCCCATAGCTTACTCAGCAAACTGGATGCACTCTATCACAGTGCCATCTGTTGTTACCAAAACCCCTTATACCACCCACCACTGCGACCTGTATGCTCTAGTCGGCTGGCCCTCGCTACATATTTGTCGCCAAACCCACTGGCTCCAGGTCATCTATAAGTCTATGCTAGGTAAAGCTCCGCCTTAT
Source organism: Oncorhynchus masou masou (assembly GCF_036934945.1). Classification (NCBI taxonomy): domain Eukaryota; kingdom Metazoa; phylum Chordata; class Actinopteri; order Salmoniformes; family Salmonidae; genus Oncorhynchus; species Oncorhynchus masou. The sequence continues at coordinate 244,508 of NC_088231.1, read as the reverse complement.
CTCAGCTCACTGGTCATGATAACAACACCCACCCGTAGCACGTGCTCCAGCAGGTATATCTCACTGGTCATCCCCAAAGCCAACACCTCCTTTGGCCTTCTTTCATTCCAGTTCTCTGCTGCCAGTGACTGGAACAAATTGCAAAAATCGTTGAAGCTGGGGACTTACATTTCGCCCACTAACTTTAAACATCAGCTATCTGAGCAGCTAACCAATCACTGCAGCTGTACATAGCCCACCCAATCTACCTACCTCATCCCCGTACTGTTTTTATTGACCTTTCTGCTCTTTTGCACACCAGTTTCACTACTTGAACATCATCTGCTTGTCATCATCTGCTCATCTATCACTCCAGTGTTAATCTGCTAAATTGTAATTACTTTGCTACTATGGCCTATTTATTGTCTTACCTCCTCACGCCATTTGCACACACTGTATATAGATGTTCTTCTTTTTCTATTGCGTTATTGACTGTACGCTTGTTTATTCCATGTGTAACTCTGTGTTGCTGTTTGTGTCGCACTTGCTTTGCTTTATCTTGGCCAGGTCGCAGTTGTTCTCAACTAGCTTACCTGGTTAAATAAAGGTGAAATATATATATATATATATACAGTGCCTTGCGAAAGTATTCGGCCCCCTTGAACTTTGCGACCTTTTGCCACATTTCAGGCTTCAAACATAAAGATATAAAACTGTATTTTTGTGCTCAACATACTACAGCAAGCTACATAGCCGTCTTTGTATCATAGACAATTGTGTAGTCTAGAGCGATTTTCTAGGTTAGCTAGCCAGCTATTGTCGTTCTTTTAACGTAACGTAACGTAATCAACACTGCTAGCTAGCCAGCTAGCCCCCGAATAGCAGCACTGTAGAAACTATTACACTCAACGGAACGACTTGATTAGTGTAGTGTCAACAACGCAGCCACTGCCAGCTAGCCTACAAAGTCAACAACGCAGCCACTGCCAGCTAGCCTACTCCAGCAGTACTGTATCATTTCAATCATTTTAGTCAATAAGATTCTTGCTACGTAAGCTTAACTTTCTGAACATTCGAGACGTGTAGTCCACTTGTCATTCCAATCTCCTTTGCATTAGCGTAGCCTCTTCTGTAGCCTGTCAACTATGTGTCTATCTATCCCTGTTCTCTCCTCTCTGCACAGACCATACAAACGCTCCACACCGCGTGGCCGCGGCCACCCTAATCTGGTGGTCCCAGCGCGCACGACCCACGTGGAGTTCCAGGTCTCCGGTAGCCTCTGGAACTGCCGATCTGCGGCCAACAAGGCAGAGTTCATCTCAGCCTATGCCTCCCTCCAGTCCCTCGACTTCTTGGCACTGACGGAAACATGGATCACCACAGATAACACTGCTACTCCTACTCTCTTCGTCCGCCCACGTGTTCTCGCACACCCCGAGAGCTTCTGGTCAGCGGGGTGGTGGCACCGGTCTCCTCATCTCTCCCAAGTGGTCATTCTCTCTTTCTCCCCTTTACCCATCTGTCTATCGCCTCCTTTGAATTCCATGCTGTCACAGTTACCAGCCCTTTCAAGCTTAACATCCTTATCATTTATCGCCCTCCAGGTTCCCTCGGAGAGTTCATCAATGAGCTTGATGCCTTGATAAGCTCCTTTCCTGAGGACGGCTCACCTCTCACAGTCCTGGGCGACTTTAACCTCCCCACGTCAACCTTTGACTCATTCCTCTCTGCCTCCTTCTTTCCACTCCTCTCCTCTTTTGACCTCACCCTCTCACCTTCCCCCCCTACTCACAAGGCAGGCAATACGCTCGACCTCATCTTTACTAGATGCTGTTCTTCCACTAACCTCATTGCAACTCCCCTTCAAGTCTCCGACTACTACCTTGTATCCTTTTCCCTCTCGCTCTCATCCAACACTTCCCACACTGCCCCTACTCGGATGGTATCGCGCCGTCCCAACCTTCGCTCTCTCTCCCCCCGCTACTCTCTCCTCTTCCATCCTATCATCTCTTCCCTCTGCTCAAACCTTCTCCAACCTATCTCCTGATTCTGCCTCCTCAACCCTCCTCTCTTCCCTTTCTGCATCCTTTGACTCTCTATGTCCCCTATCCTCCAGGCCGGCTCGGTCCTCCCCTCCCGCTCCGTGGCTCTACGACTCATTGCGAGCTCACAGAACAGGGCTCCGGGCAGCCGAGCGGAAATGGAGGAAAACTCGCCTCCCTGCGGACCTGGCATCCTTTCACTCCCTCCTCTCTACATTTTCCTCCTCTGTCTCTGCTGCTAAAGCCACTTTCTACCACTCTAAATTCCAAGCATCTGCCTCTAACCCTAGGAAGCTCTTTGCCACCTTCTCCTCCCTCCTGAATCCTCCTCCCCCTCCCCCCCCTCCTCCCTCTCTGCAGATGACTTCGTCAACCATTTTGAAAAGAAGGTCGACGACATCCGATCCTCGTTTGCTAAGTCAAACGACACCGCTGGTTCTGCTCACACTGCCCTACCCTGTGCTCTGACCTCTTTCTCCCCTCTCTCTACAGATGAAATCTCGCTTCTTGTGACGGCCGGCCGCCCAACAACCTGCCCGCTTGACCCTATCCCCTCCTCTCTTCTCCAGACCATTTCCGGAGACCTTCTCCCTTACCTCACCTCGCTCATCAACTCATCCCTGACCGCTGGCTACGTCCCTTCCGTCTTCAAGAGAGCGAGAGTTGCACCCCTTCTGAAAAAACCTACACTCGATCCCTCCGATGTCAACAACTACAGACCAGTATCCCTTCTTTCTTTTCTCTCCAAAACTCTTGAACGTGCCGTCCTTGGCCAGCTCTCCCGCTATCTCTCTCAGAATGACCTTCTTGATCCAAATCAGTCAGGTTTCAAGACTAGTCATTCAACTGAGACTGCTCTTCTCTGTATCACGGAGGCGCTCCGCACTGCTAAAGCTAACTCTCTCTCCTCTGCTCTCATCCTTCTAGACCTATCGGCTGCCTTCGATACTGTGAACCATCAGATCCTCCTCTCCACCCTCTCCGAGTTGGGCATCTCCGGCGCGGCCCACGCTTGGATTGCGTCCTACCTGACAGGTCGCTCCTACCAGGTGGGGTGGCGAGAATCTGTCTCCTCACCACGCGCTCTCACCACTGGTGTCCCCCAGGGCTCTGTTCTAGGCCCTCTCCTATTCTCGCTATACACCAAGTCACTTGGCTCTGTCATAACCTCACATGGTCTCTCCTATCATTGCTATGCAGACGACACGCAATTAATCTTCTCCTTTCCCCCTTCTGATGACCAGGTGGCGAATCGCATCTCTGCATGTCTGGCAGACATATCAGTGTGGATGACGGATCACCACCTCAAGCTGAACCTCGGCAAGACGGAGCTGCTCTTCCTCCCGGGGAAGGACTGCCCGTTCCATGATCTCGCCATCACGGTTGACAACTCCATTGTGTCCTCCTCCCAGAGCGCTAAGAACCTTGGCGTGATACTGGACAACACCCTGTCGTTCTCAACTAACATCAAGGCGGTGGCCCGTTCCTGTAGGTTCATGCTCTACAACATCCGCAGAGTACGACCCTGCCTCACACAGGAAGCGGCGCAGGTCCTAATCCAGGCACTTGTCATCTCCCGTCTGGATTACTGCAACTCGCTGTTGGCTGGGCTCCCTGCCTGTGCCATTAAACCCCTACAACTCATCCAGAACGCCGCAGCCCGTCTGGTGTTCAACCTTCCCAAGTTCTCTCACGTCACCCCGCTCCTCCGCTCTCTCCACTGGCTTCCAGTTGAAGCTCGCATCCGCTACAAGACCATGGTGCTTGCCTACGGAGCTGTGAGGGGAACGGCACCGCAGTACCTCCAGGCTCTGATCAGGCCCTACACCCAAACAAGGGCACTGCGTTCATCCACCTCTGGCCTGCTCGCCTCCCTACCACTGAGGAAGTACAGTTCCCGCTCAGCCCAGTCAAAACTGTTCGCTGCTCTGGCCCCCCAATGGTGGAACAAACTCCCTCACGACGCCAGGACAGCGGAGTCAATCACCACCTTCCGGAGACACCTGAAACCCCACCTCTTTAAGGAATACCTAGGATAGGATAAAGTAATCCTTCTCACCCCCCCCTTAAATGATTTAGATGCACTATTGTAAAGTGGCTGTTCCACTGGATGTCATAAGGTGAATTCACCAATTTGTAAGTCGCTCTGGATAAGAGCGTCTGCCAAATGACTTAAATGTAATGTAAATGTAAGAACAACTTATTACCCTGCTGACCACCATCATAGACACAATATCAACTCACCACTGTAGCAGACAAAAGGGAAACTGTCATTGCAGGTCAGTGTAATACTGATAAGACTGATTATTGTATTGAAGTGTGACAGTGCTGATTCAAGTCAATAATGTAGAAAATACATATTCACCACTTTAAGATGAAGGTGCAGTTGTTTCATCTTGAGTGGTTGTAGGTTCAGTTGTTGGGAACATGGCTGTTGTTATACGGTGCACTTGGGAAAGTATTCAGACCCCTTGACATTTTCCACATTTTGTTACATTACAGACTCATTCTAAAATTGTTTAAATAGTTTTATTCCGTCGTCAATATACATACAATAGCCCATAACAACAAAGCAAAACAGATGTAGAAATTTGTGCAAAAAACCCTCCCCAAAAAACACTGATATATTACATTTACATAAGAAATCAGACCCTTTACTCAGTACTTTGTTGACGCATCTTTGGCAGCATTTACAGCCTCGAGTCTTCTTGGGTGGGACACTACAAGCTTGGCACACCTGTATTTGGGGAGTTTCTCCCATTATCCTCTGCAGATCCTCTCAAGCTCTGTCAGGTTGGATGGGAAGCATCGTTGCACAGCTATTTTCAGGTCTCTTCAGAGATGTTCGATTGGGTTCAAGTCCGGGCTCTGGCTGGAGCCCTCAAGGGCATTGAGACTTTTCCTGAAGCAGCTCCTGCGTTGTCTTGGCTGAGTACAATCTTGGTGTCATCATTCCAGAGAATCTTGTTTCTCATGGTCTAAGAGTCTTTGCGTGCCTTTTGACAAACCTCAAGCGGGCGTTCATGTGCCTTTTACTGAGGAGTGGCTTCCATCTGGCCACTCTACCATAAAGGCCTGATTGGTGGAGTGCTGCAGAAATGGTTGTCCTGGAAGGCTCTCCCATCTCCACAGAGGAACTCTGGAGCTCTGTCAGAGTGACCATGGGGTTCTCTTTCACCTCCCTGACCAATGCCCCTTTCCCCTGATTGTTCATTTTGGCCGGGCGGCCAGCTCTCGGAAGAGTCTTGGTGGTTCCCAAACTTCCATTTAAGAATGATGGAGGCCACTGTGTTCTTGTGGACCTTCAATGCTGCAGTTCTTGGGGTACCCTTCCCCAGGTCTGTGCCTCAACACAATCCTGTCTCGGAGCTCTACAGATAATTCCGTCAACCTCATGGCTTGGTTTTTGCTCTGACATGCTCTTTCAACTGTGGGACCTTACAGAGCAGGTGTGTGTGCCTTTACAAATCATGTCCAATTAATAGAATTTACCACAGATGGACTCCAATCAAGTTGTAGAAACATCAAGGATGATCAATGGAAACAGCAGGCACCTGAGCTCAATTGAGTCTCATAGCAAAGGGTCTGAACACTTATGTAAATAAGTATATGTTTATTTAAAAACCTGTTTTCACTTTGTCATTATAGGATAGTGTTGTAGATTGCTGAGGAAAATGTTACTTGCTGAGGAAAATGGAAAATGTCAATTTTAGAATAAGGCTGCAACAAAACAACATTTGGAAAAGTCAAGGGGTCTGAATACAGTAGTGCAGTGTTTTGTTCAGTTGAGGTTATTGTTGGTACTGGAGTGGCTGAAGGTTCAGTTGTCAGCAGTGATGGTTGTAGGTTTAGCTGTCAGTAGTACAGTAGTTGCAGGTTCAGTTGTCAGTTATCCTTCCTGTTTGGCCCTGTCCGGGGGTGTCCTCGGATGGGGCCACAGTGTCTCCTGACCCCTCCTGTCTCAGCCTCCAGTATTTATGCTGCAGTAGTTTATGTGTCGGGGGCTAGGGTCAGTTTGTTATATCTGGAGTACTTCTCCTGTCCTATTCGGTGTCCTGTGTGAATTTAAGTGTGCTCTCTCTAATTCTCTCTTTCTTTCTCTCTCTCGGAGGACCTGAGCCCTAGGACCATGCCTCAGGACTACCTGATATGATGACTCCTTGCTGTCCCCAGTCCACCTGGCCATGCTGCTGCTCCAGTTTCAAATGTTCTGCCTTATTATTATTTGACCATGCTGGTCATTTATGAACATTTGAACATCTTGGCCATGTTCTGTTATAATCTCCACCCGGAACAGCCAGAAGAGGACTGGCCACCCCACATAGCCTGGTTCCTCTCTAGGTTTCTTCCTAGGTTTTGGCCTTTCTAGGGAGTTTTTCCTAGCCACCGTGCTTCTACACCTGCATTGCTTGCTGTTTGGGGTTTTAGGCAGATTTCCGACAGATCATTTGTCCATTCAACATGATGGGATGTTTGTCATGGTAAAATTATACTGAACAAAAATATAACATGTAAAGTGTTGGTCCAATGTTTCACGAGCTGAAATAAAAGATCCCTGAAATGTTACAACTTATTTCTCTCAAATGTTGTGTACAAATGTTGTGTACAAATGTGTTTACAAACACAGGTGCACCTTGTGCTGGGGCCCACTCAAATGTGCAGTTGTGCAACAACAACGCCACAGATGTCTAAAGTTGAGGGAGCATGTAATTGACATGCTGACTGTAGGATTGTCCCCCAGAGCTGTTGCCCGAGAATTGAATGTTCATTTCTCTACCATAAGCCACATCCAACATCATTTTAGAGAATTGGACAGTACATCCAACCGGCCCCACAACCGCAGACCACGTGTAACCATGCCAGCCCAGGACCTCCACATCTGGCTTCTTCACCTGCGGGATCGTCTGAGGCCAATCACCCAGACAGCTGATGAGGAGTATTTTTGTCTGTAATAAAGCCCTGTGGGTGGGGAAAAACTAATTTTGCACGGCTGTGCCCTTGCCCAGTCATGTGAAATTCATAGATTGGGGCCTAATGAATTTATTTCAATTAACTGATTCTTATAGGAACTGTAACTGTAACTAGAAATTATTGCATGTTGCATTTATATTTTTGTTCGGTATAATTATGCGGGAAATGGCAGTGGAAACGACTAACATATCGAAGTAAATTTGGAGCAATGATCTGGTGTGATCCTCCCACTATGACTGGGGAAACCATGCAGTTTATTAGGCCAAAGAGTAAATAAATTATGAACTTCACAGGGTGGTGAAAGTGCACAGTGATGAGCTAGATGCTAATTTCCAATTAATATTTTAGTGTCTAATCCTGGTGACATGCTGACCGATGCTTGACAAATACAAATGTTCTCACTCTTATCCATAATTATCTCGTCATGTAGACCAGACAACTCACACAGCCTAGCCGCATGGTACTGTCAATCTGCCAACTTCTGTCTGTAGTGTTCGAAGGTTTGGGCTACACACATACACACACACCTCTACGCAAAGGCGAGACTCATGAACACATCGGTTGTTTTGCTCTAGGACGCCCACAAGCCTCACAATACTCATCCGAAGGTAGCCCGGTACTAGTAAAAAAACTAAAAAAGTATATGGAAGTAGTTTAGTGCCCCAAAAAAAGGAGTTAAATATAGGTTAAAAAAATATACACTACCATTCAAACATTTTAGAACTCATATTCATTCAAGGATGTCTTTATTTTGACAATTTTCTACATTGTAGAATAATAGTGGTCATCAGAACTGAAATAACACATATGGGATCATGTATTAACGAATTAAAGTGTTAAACAAATCAAAACATTTTATATTTGAGATTCTTCAAATAGCCACCCTTTGCCGGGTGACAGCTTTGAACACTCTTGGCATTCTCTCAACCAGCTTCATGAGGTAGTCACCTGGAATGCATTTACATTAACAAATGTGCCTAGTTAAAAGTTAATTTGTGGAATTTCTTTCCTTCTTAATGTATTTGATCCAATCAGTTGTGTTGTGACAAGGTAGGGGGTATACAGAAGAAGGTTTTTACCAAATAGGGCTAAGTCCATATTATGGCAAGAACAGCTCAAATAAGCATAGAGAAACGACAGTCCATCATTACTTTGTCATGAAAGTCAGTCAATAGGGAACATTTCAAGAACTTTGAAGGTGTAGTCGCAAAAAACATCAAGCGCTATGATGAAACTGGCTCTCATGAGGACCGCCACAGGAATGGAGTTACATGTGCTGGAGAGGATAAGTTCATTAGAGTTGCCAGCCTCTGAAATTGCAGCCCAAATAAATGCCTCACAGAGTTCAAGTAACAGACAAATCTCAACATCAACTGTTCAGAGACCATGTGAATCAGGCCTTCATGGTCAAATTACTGCAAAGACACCACTACTAAAAGGACACCAATAAGAGACTTGCTTGGGCCAAGAAACACAAGCAATGGACATTAGACCGGTGGAAATTTGTCCTTTGGTCTGGAGTCCAAATTTGAGATTTTTGGTTCTGCCGAGTCTTTGTGAGATGCGGTGTGGGTGAACGGATGATCCCTGCATGTGTATTTCCCACCATAAAGCATGGAGGTGGTGTTATGGTGTGGGGGTGCTTTGCTGGTGACGCAGTCTGTGATTTATTTAGAATTCAAAGTATACTTAACCAGCATGGCTACCACAGCATTCTGCAGCGACACACCATCCCATCTGGTTTGGACTTAGTGGGACTATCATTTCATTTTCACCTCCAGGCTGTGTAAGGGCTATTTTACCAAGGAGGAGAGTGGCGTGCTGCATCAAATGACCTGGCCTCCACAACCCCCCAACCAAATTGAGATGGTTTGGGATGAGTTGGACCGCAGAGTAAAGGAAAAGCAGCCAACAAGTGCTCAGCATATGTGGGAACTCTTTCAAGACCATTGGAAAAGCATTCCAGATTAAGCTGGTTGGAGAGAATGCCAAGAGTGTGGAAAGCTGTCAAAGGCAGAGTGGCTATTTGAAAGAATTTCTAATATAAAATAGATGTAGATTTGAACACTTTTTTGGTTACTACATGATTCCATGTGTGTTATTTCAGTCAATTTCTTCACTATTATTCTACAATGTAGAAAATAGTCAAAATAAAAACCTTTGAATGAGAAGGTGTTCTAAAACTTTTGACCGGTAGTGTACATTTTATCTCTTGATTAATTTCTCTGTTTTTCCATGTATGAATCTGTTGTTCAATTAATTTCTATGGGCTAATACACTACATGACCAAGAGTATGTGTACACCTGCTCATCTAACATCTCATTCTAAAATCATGGGCATTGATATGGAGTTGGTCCTCCCTTTGCTGCTATAATAGCCTTCACTCTTCTGGGAAGGCTTTCCACTAGATGTTGCAACATTGCTGCGGGGACTTGCTTCCATTCAGCCACAAGACCATTTGTTGGGCACGGATGTTGGGAAATTAGGACTGGCTCACAGACAGCATTCCAATTCATCCCAAATGTGTTCGATGGGGTTGAGGTCTGGGCTCTCTGCAGGCCAGTCAAGTTCTTAAACACCAATCTTGACAAACCATTGCTGTATGGACCTCGCTATGTGCACAGGGGCATTGTCATGCTGAAACAGGAAAGGGCCTTCCCCAAACTGTTGCCACAAAGTTGGAAGCACAGAATTGTCTAGAATGTCAGTGAATGCTGTAGCGGTAAGATTTCCCTAAACTGGAACTAAGGGGCCTAGCCCAACCATGAAAAAGAGCCCCATCCTCCAAACCCATTCGTCCATCAGACTTCCAGATGAAGAGCGATTCATTACTCCAGAGAACATGTTTCCACTGCTCCAGAGTCCAATGGAGGAAAGCTTTACACCACTCCAGCCAACACTTGGCATTGCGCATGGTTATCTTAGACTTGTATGCGGCCATGGAAACCCATTTCATGAAGCTCCCGACAAAGTTAGTGCCGACGTTGCTTCCAGAGGCAGTTTGAAACTCTGTGAGTGTTGCAACAGGACAGATCATTTGTACTCGCTTCAGCACTCTGCGGTCCAATTCTGTGAGCTTGTGTGGCCTACCACATTGCGGTTTTTCCTCCTAGACATTTCCACTTCACAATAAGAGCACTTAAGTTGACCGGGGCAGCTGTAGCAGGGCAGAAATTTGACTTGTTGGAAAGGTGGCACATTGGAAGTCACTGAACTCTTCAGTAAAGGCCATTCTACTGCCAATGTGTGTATTTTACACCTGTCAGAAAAGGGTGTGGCCGAAATAGCCAAATTTGTAGGGGTGACCACCTGTACAAGGCCAAATTCAATGTTTCATCAAATAATTGTTTTTGATCCCTAAAGGGGTCGTAAACACAAATCACAAGCTAAATGATCCTTGGTATGACCATCTTAAAACCAATTCCATATGTTAGTTTATTAGAACCCGCCATCATGACTTAACTGATATCTCATTGACGGTAAGACTATAGCAACTGGGGTCTCAGCCATCACTCTTCCCATCTGCACCACAGTCAGTCTCCATCTAACTAATCTGGATAAGGAAGCTCCTCAAAAACTTGTCAGAAGTTTCACATTTATCTCCGATGATCATATGGTTAACTGCTGTGAACTCAAATTCATGTTTACAGTCACAGTACCCCATCAACACTATTCAGTCTGGGAGCACCGAGTAAGACTCAGAATATTACCCAGGTAGCAGTATAAGGTTTAATACAGTATACTTTACTGGAAGGGCCACTGTGGCATTAAGGCAGGGGTGTAAAACTGAATTAGAAGGCATGAGTCTGCTGGTTGTAATTTCCTTTCAATCAGTAGCCAATAAAGACCTCTACAACCAGGTGAGGAAAGTTCCTAACTGATCAATGACCTTGATCAAGGCCTATTTTTTTCTTCCCTTAAGATGCACAAGAAACCTAGCCTGGTCACAGATTTTTTCCCAGATCTTTGTACTTTTGCCATTGTCAAGCAAAACAGGTTTAGCAATGACAAAAGGGCAAACAGATTGTGCTCTATTACACTGGGGCACTCACATTGGGTCATGTCTTTGCTGTCAACCAAGACCAGGGGGCATTTCTTTGTTAATTGAGTTGCTATATGTAATCTTGATATAACATTTAGGAACATCACCCAACCATGAATGACAAGGCCAAAGGAAGTAACTTGCATTGTAATTTATTGTGGTTTAACATTCTTTCCACAGCATGAAGCATACAAAATTCTAGGGCCATTCACACATCGATTTGCAGTACTGCAGTGACAGAAACCCCAAACAGTCCATTGACCCAAGTCCATTAAACATTATATGCATTTCAGAAGCCTACGCATATCTGAGATGACTGACTCCCAACACAAACCACATCAATATTGTTCATAGGGTGTGACAGTACACCCAATGTCAAAAACACCTGTTTTCTTGGCAGGCCTCTTCCTCTGACCATTGGTCTGGGCCCTTGGAGTAATGGGGGGTATCTGAGGACACCAGGGCCCCACCAGACAATTGAGGGACATGTTGTGGACCAGGTAGTCCAGGATGGCATCCAGAGAACCGCTCACTTTGCCCTGAGGTCTGATGCCCAGGTGGGGGTCAGTGGAACTAAAGTTGTTTAAGATCTGTGAGGCAGAAAGCAGCACACACACAGCCTGCTGCTGGAGGTGGCGGGGGAGATTTTGTAGGCTGCAGGCCAGGGTCAGACAGTTTCTCTGCAGCTGGTGACTCACACTGGGAGAGACATTCAGGCAGTGGATAACCACCCGCTGGAGAAACAGAGGTTATGTACAGCTTTATATATGGTACTCTGCTGAACCATGCAAGCAAACAACCAATGCTTGGTCTGGGAAAAGCAACAGCATGGTTGAGCACAATTCTGTTTAATTTAACATGTTAATTCAGGTACTGAAATGTTTTCAGTAAGGATTTCTCAATTAGCCACTTGAATATGAGCCAATTTCTGGGGAAAGAATTTGAGAATCCCTAGAGCAAGCTTGTAACAGTAATAATCACAGCTTTTAAGACCCATTTCCACCAACAGTACATTAGTAAATAGATTTGATAATACCTCGGTCTCCTTGTCTTCCTTCTCTTGAAGGTTACTAGTCCATTCCACCAAGGCGCCAAGATTGTCCTGCACACATTAATTCCATCAGAAGCATAATGGACATTTTGGAATCAAAGTAGCATTTCTATTTCAAGAACATGGATTATACTGAATATAAATGCATCATGCAACAATTTCAAAGATAAGAGTTCATATAAAAGTAGTCAGTCAATTGATATAAATTCATTATTCCCTAATCCACGACATATGCATCTGTTGGGCACAGATATCTTAAACAGGTAGGGGGTGTATCAGAAAACCAGTCAGTAGCTGGTGACCACCAGCCTTATTTATGCAGCACAACATCTCCTTCACAGAGTTGATCAAATGGTTTGTGGCCTGTGGAATGTTGTCCCACTTCAATGGCTGTGCGAAGTTGCTGGATATTGGCGGGAACTGGAGCATGCTGCCATACACATTGATCCAGAGCATCCAAACATGCTCAATGGGTGACATGTCTGGTGAGTATGCAGGCCATGGAAGAACTGGGACATTTTAGCTTCCAGGAAGTGTACAGACCTTGCGACATGGGGCCGTGCAGTATCATGAGGCCTCGGGATCTCGTCATGTATCTGCATTCAAGTTGCCATCAATAAAACAAAATTGCGTTTGTTTTCTGTAGCTTATGCCTGCTCATACCATAACCCCACAGCCACCATGGGATGCACTGTTCACAACATTGACACCAGCAAACCAAATCAAACCAGGACCCCAAACTGACCTGAAACTATTAGGCTACCAAATCCTATCAGTGGGTCCCTCTCCCAAATGGACTTCTAGAGAAACTGGTTTAAGCATCTACCAGGCTTATTACCAAGTGCATGGCGTGCTGAAGCAAGTTGAGGGATTTCTGACAGCAGACTTTGACAAAGCACATCTTCTCCGCTGCCTGGTGGTATGTTCGTCTACACAGCTTAACCGTGAGGGAAACCAGTCGGAGAGGAGAGCTGGGCCTGGCGGCGGCAACGTCAAAGCCCTTCACAGTCTTGACCTCGTCTTCTAAAGACAGAAGAGTAAGTGTGATGAGAGATTAGAAGAGAACACATCAGCTTTCAGTTGCCTTTCATTTGTGTCAGTATAAGTTTCCAGAGGCCTTGGAAAACCATAGTTAAGGTGCAAAACATTGTTGAGTACACTTTGATATGCTGGTGTAAATAGCCCCTCACTTCTATTACGAAATATTTTGCTACATTTCGCTATGGTGTGCCACTAATGCATACACCCCAGCATTAGCATCACTCACCCATCTCTTCATCGGTCAGAGGAAGGGCTTGGTCCACCAGGGTTTCTGACAGGCTCAGTGCATTTTTCAGTCCCATACTAACCAGCTGGACAGCAGGTTCCAGGGACACAATGTTGGCTCTCCCACCACTTGCTCCTTTTGTCATCGCAACCATTCCAGTCAGGGTGTAATACATGCAGTTCTTTGCTCCGTAGACAGCAATGACTACAGCATCTTTGGCCTCCATCATTATATTCTTCACATCTGAAACAATCTGGGTGATAATGATAAACAAACAGAAATAGTTTTTACAATAATATAAACATATATTTGTCACAAAGGACAGCCAATAGAGGATTGGGACATATTTGAAGATTGAATTCACCTGCTGTGAAGGCTGTTGAAGCACTGGCAACGTACGCTCAAGCTTATCCAGGCCTTTGCATGCAAGATCATTCACAACAGAAACTGTGGGAGCACAGCATAGGGGTTGGATTTGGTGTGAGAGAATTGTCACAGTTCAAGCCGTTTTGGCCCAAAGTGATTCCATAAGTGGAAAAACTTGAAAGGTGACAGAGCATCAAAGTACTTACTTTGGGGCTCCAGCTTAATGATGATGGGGGTGGCACTGTTACAGGCTACTGAGGATAAGGTCGTCACACTAGTCTCCACCACTTCACACAACGATCGGATGTAGGGGTGGTTGTGCTTGGTGTCACAATACAAGACAGATACAAGTGCACACGCTGAACTAACAATGGGGAGGTTAGCCAAACGAAAGACCACATTCTGTCAAGGAACAAACCAAAAATTGTAACCACAAGTCATGACTAATAAAAATACCTATGACCAATGCAAAAAAAACACTTTCACTGGGTATGGCTACTTTAGATCGTCAGTGCTCTCACTAACATTAAGCAAGCAGTTAATATAGCTAGAACATGGTTGAGTAGTAGGAATACAAAGCATAGGGAACATGTGCTGTCTAGGCCTGGGGACAAGAATGTAAATTTAACCAACCTGACTCGAGTTAAGATTCCCAGGCATCATATTTGGCCCTATTAGATTAGGTAATTTAAAATGTATATAATTTTACAATACATTTCATTTCAAATTTACATGAGAAAAAGAGATGGTTCAAAGTATAAATGTATCGCATATGCTACCTGAGAAATTACATATTTTGCTTTATAAATTGTGGCTTTGTCTATTCACCTGCCAAACTTTTACCTGCATATTCTTCGTAAAACCACATTCTTTCTTGCGATGTCCCTTGCACCATGGCGTAATGACGATAGAATTGGTCAGCAAAAATAATATGTTAAGGCTAATAGCAAAGAAACCGCAAACAGGGTGGATCTCTATAGTAGGAAGTGGTGTCCTCTCCTTTGCTTTATCGGTCCTATGAATGAAATGCGACAGCTGAAACCCAATTCCTGATATATATTCATTAGGCTATTGCGACACCTGTTGTTTCACCCCATAATTAGTGACTATGAATCAGTGTAGACGAGGAAAGGAAGACGTTTGAGTTGCGCGCGCATGCACACAAGCGATGTCAATTACATTTTGAAGGATAACTGTGAGTGTTTGTTTTTTGCTTGCCACTTAAATTATTAATCAGATGGTGTAAACATGATGACCCGGTGCTTATGCCAGATCTGCGCTTGCAGATAAGATTTTTTCAAGTAGCCTTTTGCCGAAAAAGTGAAGGCTTCATAGTAGGCTAGCTATCAACTTTGGCAAATTACAATTCTGTGTCGTGGAACGAGTAAATTGTTTACTATATTGTCATGCCGTTAAATTTACATCCATAGAGAATAATTTTCTAATTGTATTTTTGCATAATTTCCTAGGAGTGACAACACTTCCCAACACAGCCTAATCACGGCTACAGCTGATAATTGTTTATGCAATCCGTAGTCCAATTAGAATTTTGTAGTTCATGTTATTGTTCATATTCTTTGGTTATTAGGTTTACTCGTTAAATTGTTGGGAGCATGTGTGTGTCTTTCTTTATTTTCATACTTATTCATGTTCTTGTCAAATTGCAAAGATTATTTTTTTCTTGCAGTCGGCATTAATGTCCATATCCCCATCTGCTGTAATCCCCACCTCCTGCTCTGACTCTGCGTGTGTGCACACAGATTACAGTGACAAATTCCACTTCACAGGAACGGTGGCTCCTCAGGAGTCCAAAAAAGTTATAAATGAGTTCAAGCCGTTGGATGGTGACATGTCCAATACCACCACCTTCAGGTTAGTTTCAGTCAATTTATTCGGTCTACACAGTAAAAGCTAGTGTTCATTTTGTAGTCCTTTGCCATATGGAATCATGCCAAAACCACTTCAATGGAAGGCACTACACTCAATTGGCACAAGGAGTATGTACTCCTTATACATTCAGGGTCTGGAATGAGTTTGTGCTGTCTTGCAGAAGGGGTATGGTGCGGCTAAATTCATCGAACCACCTTCCTCTCCCAGTACACTGCCAAGAATGCCCACCAGTATGGTTATTTAGTATGGTTGGGGTGGGCAGTCTGTTTGTTTTCTATGATTTGGGAATTTGTATGTTTCGGCCTAGTATGGTTCTCAATCAGAGGCAGGTGGTGTCATTAGTTGTCTCTGATTGAGAATCATACTTAGGTAGCCTGGGTTTCACTGTTTGTTTGTGGGTGATTGTCTATGTTGATTGCTTGTGTCAATCATAGTTCTCATTTAGCTTCACAGTCGTTTATTGTTTTGTATAGTGTGTTTCAGTGTTTTCGTCATTAAATATCAAGATGAACACAAACCACGCCGCATTTTGGTCCTCCTCTCCTTCCCAGGAAGAATATCGTGACAGTTGAAATCATTTGAGTCTGTGGAGAGTAGTTCGACAGAAGTCTCTGGTTGTCTACCAGAGGTCACAATGTACTTAGTAGTTATGGTAGTAGGCTTTCTTTGTTCTGGAAGTGTTCATTAGACTGGATCCATCAGAGTACCACACGGTGGTGTGAGGGAAATGTTCTTCCCCTCTCGTCTTCATTAGATTGGTTCCCTCAAAGTTACACTCGCGGTGGTCCTCGGTCGAGCTTACTAGACTAAAGTACTTAAACAAATGCAGACTGAATGTTCCAATGTCGTCTTTATCTTCTAAACTCGAGAGTTTGAATCTTACCATTTTCTGGTCTAGTAGAGTCTAACCATTCATGACGTCCGGCTTAACACCGTCCATATACTGGTCTCAATGGTTGATTATTTATGGTACAGCTCGACATGCCAGTAGCAACCTGGCAATGTACTGGTCTATAGAGATTTCTTCTTCTCTGTTGAAAGTTTCAGAGTTTCTAACCATTTCGTACTTTTCAGCTCACGCTGTCGGTCACATTGGTCTTTAGTTATAAACCATTTCTCAGCCGTGTAGCCACTGTCTAATATGTTAATTCTTCAGCGCGTCCTTTTAAGCACTTGCCTTGGAGGGCGGTTCCATCACGTTGCACCAATGTCTGTGCTCACGTGTGCATGGTTACTGACTTGGCAAAAATCTATATAAAAAAACATTATCTCATTTAGAAGGCTACAATCACATTTCATCTTCTCACAAATAGTTTAATATATTACGACTTTTAGACAACCTGACCCCTTGAATGCATACACTTTCAGAGATAGTTATTTCATTATATCGTCCTTAACGATATCACAAAACAACAACTGATAGGATATGATTATAGTTTAAGCCCCACCAACCATTTCCCACATTATTTCCATTAGAAATATTATTTTAATGTCCAACCTTTTGATGTTACAGCACTGCAAAATCTCTCTCTGTTGTAAACAAGGATTTTTTACTTCCATTTCTGCAGAGTGGGAGAGAGAGTTCCTGCCGAGGTATTTACGACCGTCAAAAACTCTCCAACTCCCACAAGAAAGGGGAGCTCTTGAAACCTGTGGTTAGCTGGCACCTTTGATCTCCATCCAGGAGGGCAAGTCATGACAACTCTAAAGCCTTGACTAAAGCCGTATTACCAACACTAGTTCCTGATAAAAACAATACTTATTTCAAAGTGGAAGTATAAAAGAAATGTGTTCTGAAAAAACTGCATTGTGGTTGAAATGCTACATCATTACCAAACAAATAAGATAATGTATAAAATCTGTGGAAATATGAAATTTCTACACAGCTGTATAAAAGCATAATAACCATTCTCTAGCCATACAGTAAATAATGAAAAGTTACAAAAGGTTGGCCTACAGTAGTCTACAATATGTGTTTTCAACTGTAATCCTGTCAAACATTTCTGGATTAATGATGTTCCTAGACTAATATCCATTATAGCTTCACAAATGTCATTATTTATATGTATGGGCAAAATGGAACCACACATGCACGGGTTGGATGCACACACTTCAACAGGCCAATGTCTGTGATACGAATATGGGTGTTTGGGGGAAACCTTGCAACAATATCTATGTTTCCATTAATTTGTCTAGTGATTTTATTGTCGACATTTATAAAGTTGGCATAGAATATAGTTGTGACAATTGCCTTCGAGGGTGCATTTCAGAGGAGGCTGGTGGGAGGAGCTACAGGACAATTGGCTCATTGTAATGTTTAGAATGGAATAAATGTTATGGAGACGTGTCTCCATGTGTGCCATATATTCCACTCCACCCATTACAATGTGTCTGTCCTCCTACAGCTCCTCCCACCATCCTCCTCTGAAATGCACCCTATAAGGCAAATGTTGCATCTATTTTCTATGCAAACCTTTTTTAACTATCTTGTGTCGATAATAACAGCTGGACTAAATGACGTTACACCTAAAGTGTCAAATAAAAATGTGGTGGGTGAAGTGTTTCCATTACCCATTTAGGCAAATTGGCATTAATAAATTGACTGTTTAATGTCTCAGGTAGCCCGCAAAAGCCAGCGTGGATAAAATACAATAATTGACAAATATTTGCCATGTTCTAATAACTCATATGTCATTGGAAACCTGCCTAGTGTATCGCCAACATTTCATTGGGAGAATCTCAATTACATAAACTCAGCAAAAAAAGAAAAGTCCCATTTTAAGGACCCTGTCTTTCAAATATAATTAGTAAAAATCCAAATAACTTCACAGATCTTCATTGTAAAGGGTTTAAACACTGTTTCCCATGCTTGTTCAAAAAAACATAAACAATTAATGAACATTCACCTGTGGAACGATCGTTAAGACACTAACAACTTACAGATGGTAGGCAATTAAGGTCACAGTTATGAAAATTTAGGACACTAAAGAGGAATTTCTACTGACTCTGAAAAACACCAAAAGAAAGATGCCCAGGGTCCCTGCTCATCTGTGTGAACGTGCCTTAGGCATGCTGCAAGGAGGCATGAGGAGGACTGCAGATGTGGCCAGGGCAATAAATTGCAATGTCCGTACTGTGAGACGCCTAAGACAGCGCTACAGGGAAACAGGATAGACAGCTGATCGTCCTCGCAGTGGCAGACCCTACACCTGCACAGGATCGGTACATCTGAACATCACACCTGCGGGACAGGTACAGAATGGCAACAACAACACCCCAAGTTACACCAGGAACGCACAATCCCTCCATCAGTGCTCAGACTGTCTGCAATAGGCTGAGAGAGGCTGGACTGAGAGCCTGTTGTAAGGCAGGTCCTCACCAGACATCATCGTCAACAACATCGCCTATGGGCACAAACCCACCGTTGCTGGACTAGACAGGACTGGCAAAAAGTGCTCTTCACTGACGAGACGCGGTTTTGTCTCACCAGGGGTGATGGTCGGATTCATGTGTATCATTGAAGGAATGAGCGTTACACCAAGGCGTGTACTCTGGAGCGGGATCGATTTGGAAGTGGATGGTCCGTCATGGACTGGGGCGGTGTGTCACAGCATCATCGGACTGAGCATGTTGTCATTGCAGGCAATCTCAAAGCTGTGCATTACAGGGAAGACATCCTCCTCCCTCATGTGGTAGCCTTCCTGCAGGCTCATCCTGACATGACCCTCCAGCATCCATGCGCGATTTCCTGCAAGACAGGAAATTCAGTGTTCTGCCATGGCCAACAAAGAGCCTGGATCTCAATCTCATTGAGCACGTCTGGAACCTGTTGGATCGGAGGGTGAGGGCTAGGGCTATTCCCCCCAGAAATGTCAGGAAACGTGCAGGTGCCTTGGTGGAAGAGTGTGGTAACATCTCACAGCAAGAACTGTCAAATCTGGTGCAGTCCATGAGGAGGAGATGCACTGCAGTACTTAATGAAGCTGGTGGCCACATCAGATACTGACTGTTATTTTTGATTTTGAACCCCCCCTTTGTTCAGGGACACATTATTCCATTTCTGTTAGTCACATGTCTGTGGAACTTGTTCAGTTTATGTCTGTTGTTGAATCTGTTATGTTCATACAAATATTTACACATGTTAAGTTTGCTGAAAATAAACGCAGTTGACAGTTAGAGGACGTTTCTTTTGTTGATGAGTTTACTTCTGAAGTCCTTTCTCTGCTCTCCTCGCCTCCTTCTCAAAACCATTGAAGGAGAAGGTCAGAGGGGTGGAACCTCTGGCTTTCTTATCCAATGAGTTTTGAGAAGGAGGTGATGAGAGAGGATGCGAGGAGAATGTAATTGAAATTCTACAATTGTATGGGGGAGGTCCATTTGCTGGTTTATTTTCAAGAAGACAGAGAGGAAGAGGAAGAGAGTCCCAACTTGGCAGAAAATCTGTCTCCCTTCAGTAGGTAGCGTTTTTATCCCGTTAGAGCTTTTGTGCTGAATCCACTGCTCTGTTTCAAGAGAAACTTTATGGTCATGTCGCAGCAGTTTATAGGATGGAGATTCCAAGATGTGGGAAGTGTGCAGGAGGGCATGGGATAGAGGATTGTGTAGCTTCGGTGGATAAGTTGTGTGAGTCAACTGTAGGGGTGCTCATGTTGCTGGGGTTCGGAAGTGTCCGGTGCGCGAGAGGCAGGTGGAGGTGGCTAGAGACAGAGTAGTGCAGAAGGTGTTGTCGTCAGTGAAGAAAGTAGAGGATGATGGGTCAAAGTGTGAGTAGTATATCTGTGCCATCCCACAGGGATAGGCCAACGAGTGATATATGCTTCAGTAAGGTTGGCTTCTTAGCGTTCATAGCAATGGTTGTACCGCAGAAATGGAATGTAAATCACAGAAAATAGATGTTGTGGGTGGCAGCTGCAGATAAGTGTTTAGGTGTGTTGAGTGGTGGTGTCCCATCCTCCCAGGCCACAGGAGCAGAGTCAAAGTAGTGGGATGGGGTAGTGGGTTTTTAATGAGTGTAGGGTTAGTTGGGTGATTCTTTTGTATACTTTTTTTGTTACATTTTTAAATTATTATTATTATTATTTAAAAAACAATGTATCACAAAGTATAATGAATTTATATGAAAGTCCAGTTGGGGGCGGCAATGCAACATATTGGATGTCAACCGCCGTTAAAGAAGATGCAGAAGATGGCATTTTTCATTGTTTTGCCTACCAGGCAAGGAGTTTTTGTATGAAAGTGAATGAGAGAGTGTTTAATTTGGTCAACAAAAAAATGTATGGCTTGTTTGTGAGGTTTATTTGATCGAAAAGAAGTTAAGTTGTTAAGAGTATATTGATATAAGTAGGACACAAATAAATAAACGTTATGTCTCGAGATGGCAATGAATAATCATGGGATGATGCTAGTAGCATGGCTTCTAGGGCTGTTGCGGTGACAGTATTACCGCCACACCGGCAGTCATGGGTCATGACCAGAGTAAAATTCTATGTGACCGTTGAGTCATGGTAATCTCCTCTTATGCAAGGTGGACTTATGTCAATCATTAAAGCCATTTGAAAACCCTGTCTCCTCGTTTGCGAGTTGTCAAAACACCCACAGAAGAAGAAAAGAGGAATGGGGAGCCAAGGTTTTTGATTGGCTTCGATATGGTTTCACACAATTATGCATGCATAGCCATTTGGCTAACTTCCAGCTAGCTCAAGGTGTCTGGAGGAGGTAATACTCTTCAAACAGGACCCTTTTACAGAAAATATATGCACTTTTCAGGACATCGTTAGGCAATTACCTCGGCAGTAGAGTTGTGAATGTCTGAATTGGTGTCAGAATAACAGTTATGACCGCAGATCTCATGTGTCCACTCGTCCACACACTTTTCAATACCAGGCATTAGAGACATTAGTGTGACGAGTCGATCAGGTAATTGCTACCGAGGTACCCATTTCTACTCCTGGCAGCCACCTTTCTACAAGAGATGCCGGGTGTATGGCCAACAACACGGTTAGTTTTTCTTGGAAGGACAAGGAGTCCAATGATCATGCCCAGAGACATATTTGCCAGGTCGGTGGAAGCTTTAGCCTGCAAGGCAACTCACTTGAGTCCGATGATGTAACGTTTTACATGTAGGCAAAGTGTCACACTGCAATGGACTGTATGCCAGGGAAATGCAAGGCCGCTGTCACTTCTTACTGTGACATGGCTTTAGAAAAAGAACTTCCGCACTATAACTGTGCACATGTACAATCCCCATGTTCTAGATGAGGCTGTAGTAGCATTTGAGAAGGTATTGTAACTAATCTACAGGCTACAACAAGGCCGTTGAAATATTTAATACGTTTCAGAAATCACATGCAGGATGAGCAGTGCACCATCCCCTCACTTTGTGCTCTCACAGTTTAGAGGCAATGCTCTGTCTCTCCTTCTCGCCTATTCAAAATCATAATTACAACTATTGATAAATTATCCAACCCGAAAATTAGAAAGACAGTCCCTAGTGCTTCACGTTGAGTCTATCACTCAAATAATTTAAGACTCTCAACTTAACACACACTGGCACGAGCAAAATGTACATTTGCAGACAGGGGGACATACAGTGCCTTGCGAAAGTTTTCGGCCCCCTTGAACTTTGAGAACTTTGTTCTTCATGATGCTCTCTGCGCTTTTAACGGACCCCTGAGACTATCACAGTGCAGGTGCATTTATACGGAGACTTGATTACACACAGGTGGATTGTATTTATCATCATTAGTCATTTAGGTCAACATTGGATCATTCAGAGATCCTCACTGAACTTCTGGAGAGAGTTTGCTGCACTGAAAGTAAAGGGGCTGAATAATTTTGCACGCCCAATTTTTCAGTTTTTGATTTGTTAAAAAAGTTTGAAATATACAATAAATGTCGTTCCACTTCATGACTGTGTCCCACTTGTTGTTGATTCTTCACAAAAAAATACAGTTTTATATCTTTATGTTTGAAGCCTGAAATGTGGCAAAAGGTCGCAAAGTTCAAGGGGCCGAATACTTTCGCAAGGCACTGTATATATACAGTATGTGCTACTAACGTTGACATACA
Organism: Oncorhynchus masou masou; assembly: GCF_036934945.1. Lineage (NCBI taxonomy): Eukaryota > Metazoa > Chordata > Actinopteri > Salmoniformes > Salmonidae > Oncorhynchus > Oncorhynchus masou. The sequence goes on along the minus strand of NC_088231.1, from coordinate 221,831 downwards.
GTATATTTATCTTGTATTTCCAGCAGTAACATTTCTCAGCACGGCCCCTGTTTTTTTCCCTGTCTTACACTGTCTCAAGTGGCATGTTAATGACACAGCGGTATCTCAATGCATTTGTTGACTAAATTATTATTTATTTCCCAGTGTGCTGACCCCAAAAGTCAACCTGATACACCAAATAAACTATTTTGGGCAACCCTTTCAATTACTGGCATGGTTGACCACCCCCCTCCCTCTCTGCACTCATTTTTCTGGCGTCTCTTCATTTTCTTCTTCAGATAGCTTTTACAGTTAATCCTCCCTATGGCACACATGTAACTCATGCCTGTCAAAGTGGAGGGCCCTCGATAATATTTTGACTTCAATATCTGTGGAATAATCCGATTTTCCCACGCAGACAAACGTCTCACCTGAGCTGCCACCACCATCCTTTACGGTCCATTCTGTCTAGTCCATTTTCCGACCAGTGCACCAGCAGCATTAGAAACATTTGGACGTGATGGTCACTCCACGCGTATTGTCTCAGGACTCATGCCGCACTCCTGAGAGAAAAGGCAGTTGATAACTTCAACTGGAAGCTGTACACAGGTTTCTGGCTCGGACTCAGGTTTCAGGTAGAAGTGGTGAAGAACAGGGCCATAGTGAATGCCATTGTTGCTATTACTTCAGCCGGTTAGAGGGGGTGGGGCTCACACTGTTCTCAGTCAAATTTTCCCTGCATCTAGATACCATCTGGAGTCAATATTGCCATAACCTCGAGAGAGGACAGACCAGAAAAACAGTTTAGGGCATTTCTGTAAGAGGTCTGGGTGCAAGTGCACCATCATTTGCTAATTTCCTCATTTTTCAGTTGACAAATTAATCTTTAGTAGATGTCGGAGATGCACGTCGCCAAACGCTGCATAAATATGTTTTACATATGACTGTGACTATCAACGTGTAACCGTTTCAATCATTGTGGGCTGTCGTCTACATTTGAAATAGTTCATGAAATCCAATGGTAAAACACAGCGGTCTGTTCTAGATTCTCCTGGGACAAACGCATGTACAGTATTTGTACAGTATGTATGGCTGATCATGTAGGAGGCGCATCGGTATGAGAGCATTGGGGCTACTGACGAGGTGTCAGCCAGCACAGAGAGTAAGGGAGAGAGATAGAGAGGGAGAGAGTGAATAAACCTCAAGAGATGAATAAACCTCAACATGTCAGCTAAAGCAATTGAATTCAGGAATGCATTTGACTCTTTTAAATATTAGGAAAATATGGCACTGTAGAGCAAAATAATCCTAACATTTCCACACCGCAATTGTAGGCTAACTAATACCCAAACAGAGATTCAGTGAAAATAATAATCTCATTGATTTATCAAGACCAGTCCCCATGCTTGTCTCAGAGCAGCACAAAACGTTTGCTGAAATAGTTGACCACACGTGGGTAGGCTATTGCTATTATAACAAATGGATGACTTCGGTAGTTTCAGTAAGCAACAATATGTTGACTTCATTAGCCTACTTTATTCAAATGTTTCTGTTATTCAGTGATATTTATTCCCATAGTAATTCGTTATGAATCCATCCAGATATGGTTAGAAAACAGTGCATTTGGTGGACTCAGTAAGAGTCTATTGTCCTGCTGATAGCCCATCAAGGTTGGAAGGTTTATTTTGTAAAATATTGAATTACTGTTAGTCTTGGGGATTATGGTCACGGACAGCGCTATTCACAAACACTATCATCAGATGCCTGTGTTACGCCGAACGCGAAAGCCCAGGAAAATGATCACGGACAATACTGTACTGTAGGGCTAATAATGAAGAAAAAAGGCTTAAAAAAAGGCTTAAATAAAAGACCTCCAACCCTTTTAACAGCAAATTAGTCAATACTAGTCTGCAGCTAGAATTTAGGTTGACGAAGACCGACAACCGCCGAAACATCTATCCTATAACAACATTGCTGAATGTTACTCTGAAGTATCCATATTAACCAAAGACTCCAGGGACGTCCGTCTTTACAACAGAAAGACGGACGATTCTAACAGAGATCATGACGACACACTGAGCGTAAATATATATATTGATTGCAATTATTCCCGAATGAGTGAGCGTTCATGTGCGAAGGATTAGCATTTAAATTATTATAATGATCAACTGTGTAGTGTATTTAGTCTTTCCCAGCCTTCTCAGCCACACTCACTTCTCCTTTTGTCCACCAAGCTGTCATATCGGTTTAGCCACTAGGGAACATTCCCTATCATTTCCTTGTAACCATACCTTCTGTTTGTTTGTTTGTTATGCATTTCTGTGATTATTTAGTTAGTTAGTAAATAAATGATTAAGACAATTGATGTGTGGATGATTCATAGCAAAGACTGGGTTCGTTGCAGATAACCAACAATTTACGACGTTTGGATTGAGACTAAGGTGAGGTAAAGAACAATTCATTAATTAGAAGACTAATTGATCAGATATTAAAATATCTGAAAAGTTATATTAGGAAAATTACAACTGTAATCTGAAGATTTTCCTTGGTGCCCCGACTTCCTAGTTAATTACATTTACATGATTAGTTTAATCATGTAATAATAATGACAGAGAATTGATTTGATAAAATAAGTCTTCACTTTAATGATGCCAAAGAGATAAGGGTACATGAGAAGAAAAAAAATCTCCTTTACTTTCCAAACTCTCCAAAATGAACTTTTATTATTATTTTATTTAGTCTTTATTTAAACAGGAAGGGCTCATTGAGATTATAATCTTTTTTTTCTCTCTCTTTTTCAAGAGCGCCCTGGCCAAGATAGGCAGCACCAAGTCATTACATTTTTTTTTACAGACAGACAACATGAAAAACAACCTGTAATAAAGTAAAAACCATTGAATTCACAAGAGTATAAAACAGCAAATGAAAAACATTGACAGGTCAGGGAATCAGCCTCAAAATCCTTCATCAGTGATTTAAAATCACCAATCGGGACAAGTTCTTCCAGTTAAAAAGTATTTTGTGAGGTGTTACAAGACGATGGCGCAAAGTACATAAAAGCCCTTTTACTAAATTCAGTTCGGACATTTGGAACAGTTAACAGGATAAAGTCAAGCGAACGAAGAGAGTACCCACCACATTTCTGAACAATAAAAATGCACAAATAAAAAGGTAATAAACCCAAAATGGCTTTGTAAATAAAAGAATACCAGTGACTAAGCCTACGAGTGACTAGAAAAGGCCAACCAACCATAGTATACAAAGTGCAGTGGTGCGTAAGGGTTTTGCAGTTTAAAATAAATCTCAAAGTGCCATGGTAAAGAGTGTCAATTGATCTCAAACACTGAGCGGAAGCATTCATATATAAAACATCCCCATAGTCTAGTAAAGGCATAAATGTTGCTGATACTAGCCTCCTTCTGGCTTCAAAAGAAAAACATGCCTTATTCCTAAAATAAAATCCCATTTTCAGCTTCAATTTTTTTGTAAGTTGTTGAATATGCAATTTAAAAGAGAGGCCGTCATCAATTAAAATTCCAAGATATTTATATGAGGTTACAACCTCAATCTCCTTGCCCTGACAGGTAGTAATAGGTGAAAGGTTCAGAGGTCCATTTCTTGCATTAGAAAACACCATTAGTTTAGTTTTCTCAGTATTGAATTGAGGATAAGCTTCAATTGACACAAGGTATGTTGAACAGTATAAAAAGCAGTTTGCATGTTCTGGAAAGCTTTTGTAAGAGACGAGGCACAACAGTAAATAACAGTATCATCAGCATAAAAATGAAGTTGTGCATTTTGGACATTTTTGTCTAAATCATTTATATAAATAGTGAATAAGAGAGGACCAAGTACAGAGCCTTGGGGCACACCATTCAATACAGACAATTTAACAGACATAAGCCCATCAAATTGAGTGCACTGAGTTCTATCAGACAGATAGTTAGCAAACCATGCAACCGCATGCTCTGAAAGAACTACACTCGACAATCTCTGCCTTAGTATAGCATGATCAACTGTATCAAAAGCCTCAGAGAGATCAAGAAAAAGTGAGACACAGTGCTGTTTTTTGTCAATGGCTTCAGTGATATCATTTAAATACTTCATGGCTGTTGTAATTGTGCTATGTTTCTTCCTGAAGCCCGATTGGTACATTGATAAAATAGAGTTAGTAAATAAAAACTCGGAGTACCTGTGTCCTGTGGTAACTCCTCGCCTGCTGGACTGAGCTCTGTGTTGCATGTCACTGGCTCTACATAGTCCTGTTCCTGTCTGCTGTCCTCGTCTCTATTGTCTGTCACTGGCTCTGCATAGTCCTGTTTCTGTCTGCTGTCCTCGTCTCTGTTGTCTGTCACTGGCTCTGCATAGTCCTGTTCCTGTCTGCTGTCCTCGTCTCTGTTGTCTTGTCACTGGCTCTGCATAATCTGTTTCCTGTCTGCTGAACAGCTGATCAACGTACCTACTTACTCCTCTACCATCACCACTAGCACAGTGTACGACACGGGCCCTGTGATTTCTTGAACCAGCCCTGGTATCCATTTACGTCTATACACAAAGTTCTTGGTATACACTGAGTCTCCAGCTACAAAACTGTGAGCTTTTGCATGTTTGTCATGGTAAATGTTCTGCCCTGCTTGCTTAGCTTGTACCTTACTCTTTAGGTCTGGGTGTAACGTCCACCTCAACTTCCTCCCCATCATCATCTCAGCCGGTGAAAGTCTGGTGGTTGACTGTGGTGTGACACGATAGCTAACCAACGCTCTGCTCGGTTTTGTCTCCAACGACGTGTGACGTGTGTTTCCATTCTTTGTCATGAGCTCCTTACTGTTCTCACAAAGAAAACACTGAGCATTGTCTGAAACAATAATCTCTGGAATGCCATGAATATTGAAACTGTTCCTGAGGCACTCCACGGTAGCAGCAGATGTAGCTGAGCTCACTGAATATACATCCAGCCATTTTGAGTGAGCGTCTACTATCACCAAAAACATCTTCCCCGTGAAAGGACATGCATAATCTATGTGTAGCCTCTTCCAGGGCTTACTGGGCCACTCCCATGGATGTAGTGGTGCACTAGCAGGTGCTTTCCTTTGCTCTTGACATGTGGTGCATGACTTTACCTTCCTTTCAATGTCAGAGTCCATATTAGTCCACCACATGTAGCTCCTGGCAAAGCCTTTCATTCTGGTCATGCCGGAATGACTCTGATGTAGTTGCTCCATCATTGCTGTATGTCCTCTCTCTGGAACGATGACATGGGCTCCCCACAGCACACAGCCGTCCTGGACACTGAGCTCGTTCTGTCTCTGTAAGTATGGAGAAAACTCTGGTCCCACATTGTGATCTGGCCACCTCCTCAGTGTGTACTCACGGACCCTCGACAGGACTGAATCTTTCGCTGTCCAGCTCTGGATTTGCTGGGAGGTCATCAGTGGGCTGCTTGGACACTCTGGGAGAGGGAGGCGGCTGAGAGCATCTGCATTACCATTGTCCTTGTCTGCTCTGCTCTGTAAGTAATAACATACTCATATGCTCGTAGTTTTACTGCCCATCTCAATATTCTAGGAGATACCATCTGTGGCACTGCTTTCATTTCATTCAACAAACTGATAAGAGGCTTATGGTCTGGACAGATTTCAAACATTCTTCCATATAGATACTTATACATTTACATTACATTTAAGTCATTTAGCAGACGCTCTTATCCAGAGCGACTTACAAATTGGTGAATTCACCTTCTGACATCCAGTGGAACAGCCACTTTACAATAGTGCATCTAAATCATTAAGGGGGAGGGGGGGGGTGAGAAGGATTACTTATCCTATCCTAGGTATTCCTTGAAGAGGTGGGGTTTCAGGTGTCTCCGGAAGGTGGTGATTGACTCCGCTGTCCTGGCGTCGTGAGGGAGTTTGTTCCACCATTTGTTCCACCATTGGGCCAGAGCAGCGAACAGTTTTGACTGGGCTGAGCGGGAACTGTACTTCCTCAGTGGTAGGGAGGCGAGCAGGCCAGAGGTGGATGAACGCAGTGCCCTTGTTTGGGTGTAGGGCCTGATCAGAGCCTGGAGGTACTGCGGTGCCGTTCCCCTCACAGCTCCGTAGGCAAGCACCATGGTCTTGTAGCGGATGCGAGCTTCAACTGGAAGCCAGTGGAGAGAGCGGAGGAGCGGGGTGACGTGAGAGAACTTGGGAAGGTTGAACACCAGACGGGCTGCGGCGTTCTGGATGAGTTGTAGGGGTTTGATGGCACAGGCAGGGAGCCCAGCCAACAGCGAGTTGCAGTAATCCAGACGGGAGATGACAAGTGCCTGGATTAGGACCTGCGCCGCTTCCTGTGTGAGGCAGGGGCGTACTCTGCGGATGTTGTAGAGCATGAACCTACAGGAACGGGCCACCGCCTTGATGTTAGTTGAGAACGACAGGGTGTTGTCCAGGATCACGCCAAGGTTCTTAGCGCTCTGGGAGGAGGAAACAATGGAGTTGTCAACCGTGATGGCGAGATCATGGAACGGGCAGTCCTTCCCCGGGAGGAAGAGCAGCTCCGTCTTGCCGAGGTTCAGCTTGAGGTGGTGATCCGTCATCCACACTGATATGTCTGCCAGACATGCAGAGATGCGATTCGCCACCTGGTCATCAGAAGGGGGAAAGGAGAAGATTAATTGTGTGTCGTCTGCATAGCAATGATAGGAGAGACCATGTGAGGTTATGACAGAGCCAAGTGACTTGGTGTATAGCGAGAATAGGAGAGGGCCTAGAACAGAGCCCTGGGGGACACCAGTGGTGAGAGCGCGTGGCGAGGAGACAGATTCTCGCCACGCCACCTGGTAGGAGCGACCTGTCAGGTAGGACGCAATCCAAGCGTGGGCCGCGCCGGAGATGCCCAACTCGGAGAGGGTGGAGAGGAGGATCTGATGGTTCACAGTGTCGAAGGCAGCCGATAGGTCTAGAAGGATGAGAGCAGAGGAGAGAGAGTTAGCTTTAGCAGTGCGGAGCGCCTCCGTGATACAGAGAAGAGCAGTCTCAGTTGAATGACTAGTCTTGAAACCTGACTGATTTGGATCAAGAAGGTCATTCTGAGAGAGATAGCGGGAGAGCTGGCCAAGGACGGCACGTTCAAGAGTTTTGGAGAGAAAAGAAAGAAGGGATACTGGTCTGTAGTTGTTGACATCGGAGGGATCGAGTGTAGGTTTTTTCAGAAGGGGTGCAACTCTCGCTCTCTTGAAGACGGAAGGGACGTAGCCAGTGGTCAGGGATGAGTTGATGAGCGAGGTGAGGTAAGGGAGAAGGTCTCCGGAAATGGTCTGGAGAAGAGAGGAGGGGATAGGGTCAAGCGGGCAGGTTGTTGGGCGGCCGGCCGTCACAAGAAGCGAGATTTCATCTGGAGAGAGAGGGGAGAAAGAGGTCAGAGCACAGGGTAGGGCAGTGTGAGCAGAACCAGCGGTGTCGTTTGACTTATGAAACATCTGCACCCGAATATGATAGGTAACCCCTCCTTATCAAGTTGTGAATAGTTCTTCTCTAACGGTGAGAGAGTGCATGATACAAACCCTATTGCCCCCCCCCCCCCCATCTGGCATGCGATGAGACAATACCAGTAGCATCCACGCTGTGCTGTCCAGTAGCATCCACGCTTTGTCCTAAAAATGTCACTTCCTTCTCCATGAAGCTGCACTTACTCCATTTCAAGCGTAGCACAGCCTTCTCCAGTCACTGTAACACTCTGTCCAGTGTTCAGATGTGGTCCTGATAATTTCTTCCTGTCAGGAGAATATCATTGAGATACACTGTGCAATCCCCTGTAGAATCTCCTCCACAGTGCACTGGAAGATAGCGGGACTGGAGCTAATGCGGAAGGGTAACCTGGCATAGGTGAACAGTCCCTTGTGCATGTTCACTGTGACATATTTCTTTGAATCTTCATCTAGCACAATCTGCTGGTAAGTATGACTCATGTCTAGTTTGCTGAATTTTTCTCCTCCAGCTAAGGACGTGAACATGTCCTCTATTTTAGGAATGGGGTACTGTTCTAGTGATGACACTCTGTTTACAGTTACTTTATAGTTACCACACAATCTCACCGTACCGTCTGGTTTTAACACTGGAACTAACGGTGCTGTCCAGTCCGGTTCCATGATTTTGTTGTCTTGGCAAAGAGCTAACTCAGCCTCTATCTTAGTTTTCATTGCAAATGGTACTAACCTTGGTTTGAAGAAACGGGGTGTGGCATCACTTGATACATGTATCTTTGCTGTGAATCCTTTCAATGTGCCCAACTCATCCTTGGAACACTTCCTCATGTTTCTTTAACACTTCCTGTAGAGGTTGCTCAGGCAGTTCAAATCCTTCATGTTCTTTTTGGCTGCTTCAATGGCCTGCGCTTTACTTAGCGCTGTTTCAAATGTCAAAAACTCCTCAGATAAAAGGCTCCGCTGTATCTTATCATCATCTACCCCACATACAAATCTGTCACGTAGCATCACTGTGAGGGTGTCTCCATAGTTACAGTCCTGTGCTAGCTTCCTTAGCTCCACCACATATTCAATAACACTTTCCTCTGGTTTCCTATGTCTTGAGTTGAATTTTCACCTTTGTACTATTTCACTCGGTTTAGGATTGAAATGTGTTTTCAGTAGACTCACCCTGTCCTCAAATAATTTATCTCCTGGCTTTGTCTGGCTCAGTAAATTCCTCATCAAGATGGAGGTTTGCACACCCACACAGCTCAGTAGAATGGCCCTTTTCTGTGTCGCATCGGCGATCTCGGCAACAAAAAAATGGTTGAGAATTTGGCAATATTCTTCCCACAACCGTGTCTTGTTTTCAGATGGTGCCACCGATCCTACTGTGCCTGCCATCCTGTCTGTCATCTGGTCACTGCTGCCAAAGAGAGGGTGAAGTATTTGCTAGCTTCCCCACGTCGATAGCTCTCACTTACTTAGCTTAGCCTTTCCTAGATAACTAGCATGCTAATATTCACTCACGGTAGTTTCACCATTCATAACTCATAAAACTCTGTAGTCTCACCGAAAACTTCTTCTGATTTTTCCTCGTCGCCAAATGTTGTATCTTGAATAGCTCAGGAAGATCCTCAGGACCTCAGACTGGGGCGAAGGTTCATCCTCCAACAGGACAACGACCCTAAGCACACAGCCAAGACAATGCAGGAGTTGTTTCGGGACAAGTTTCTGAATATCCTTGAGTTATACAGTTATGCCAAGCTTGTAGCATCATACCTAAGAAGACTTGAGGCTGTAATTGCTTCAACAAAGTACTGAGTAAAAGGTCTGAATACTTATGTAAATGTGATATTTCTGGTTTTTATTTAAAATAAAATTGCAAAAAATTTGAGTTTTTTGCTTAATCATTATGGGGTGTGTGTAGATAGATGAGGGAAAAAAACTATTTCATCCATTTCAGAATTAGGCCGGGGTCTGAATACTTTCCGAATACACTGTATTTCTGGGTGATTTAAGATGTTTTATTTGTGCTTGCCAATGACTGTGTTTTTGTATTTTAATGTGTGTATTTATAGTAATATATATATATATATATATATATATATATATATATATATATATATATATACTATAAATACACATGACTATTTTAATGTATTTATATATATATATATATATATATATTACTATAAATACACACATTAAAATACAAAAACACAGTCATTGGCAGGGCTCAATATGTCTTCCCTGTTAAAATAAAGGTTAAATAAAAAAGGCTTAAGAGGCCAAGTACAAATTTAAATTAAATTTGGCAAAATTGCAATATGATGCTCCCAATTAATTTATGTTTAAGGTACATATTTCTCAAGGCAATAGGCATTCGGTGGGCCAATGCTCTGTTATGTTACCGCTGCTAACATGCTAGGTAGAGAAAACACCAGAGATGTAGCTGTAAAAAAAAAGAGATAGGTGAATGCTGTTCACGTGAACATATATTTTCAATGCATTTTTCTGCGATAGGTGGGTGAGTAAAGGCTGGCGCAAGATAAGTGTGCAAACGGCATTGACCCTGCATTACACCACTGGATGTCACTGTGGCTTATTCCCTATCTTAACTGGCATTGCATTTAGAGTTGGAACACTATAGCGAACAATGTAAATAGTAAAACATGTAGCCAAGTTTAAATATGCAACAGATAATGCAGGCTTTTACACAAGATCAGAGAATGCAGATATGCAGAGCAAATAAAAATAATGTTTGAATCTGGACTTGTGAACTGCACTGCAGGTCTGCAGTAACATTTATTTGTAACTGCAGTTGATTTATTGACTGCTATAATGGTTGTCTTCTTTGCATGTCCCAGGTCTGGAACGTAAAGACCACAGAATGCACCCACATATTCAAATTGCTGGTCAACAATGTGATTCTACTTTACAAGAACCCTGAACACTTTGTGGTGTCCAACCGCTTCAACACTGTGGTCATCATGAACATGCAGGGTCAGGTGATCCTAAATCCTCTGATGACATTTTTATTGGTGATTAATTTATTTGGTTTTGCACTTGTAATATAACATTCTTTCGGCATTATTTACCCAAAAGTCAGTGTAAGTGTTCAAAAGGAACATCAGTGTACATGTGTGTGTGCGAGGGAAAGTGGGGCGTAGTCTGCTATGCGGAGGCTTCCAGCAGCAGACATAACTTGGTGATGGGCCTGCAACGTGTGGTGATCTGTGTTCTCACCTGCACTTGCCTAACCAGCCCTCTGGAGTCTGGGGTGGTTTGTGTGACTTGCCCCATGATCCACGTGTCATCCATGATAAGAACTAGGTCCCCAGGGACAAAGTTTCTTATTTTTCAGGAAGATACTCTTTGGTCCACCTCTTCCAGAACAAGTATGACATATATTGCACCTGCTGCCATCTCCTTCTGGCATAACAATCATCCGGCTTAAGCACTTCTGGGGGAATAGATGGTTTGGCGTTTAGAAGAAGATGGTTGGGGTGAGAGGCTCCAAATCATTAGGGTAACTATATGTTTCAGTGGCCTGTCATTGATGATTGACTTGGGTTGGCGCCCCCTCTTGGGTTGTGCCGTGGCGGAGATCCTTGTGGGCTATCATCGGCCTTGTCTCAGGATGGTAAATTAATGGTTGAAGATATCCCTCAAGTGGTGTGGGGGCTGTGCTTTGGCGAAATGGGTGGGGTTATATCCTGCCTGTTTTGCCCTGTCCGGGGGTATCGTCGGATGGGGCCACAGTGTCTCCTGACCACTCCTGTCTCAGCCTCCAGTATTTATGCTGCAGTAGTTTATGTGTAGGGGGAGCTAGTGATAGTCTGCTATATCTGGAGTATTTCTCCTGTCTTATCCGGTGTCCTGTGTGAATTTAAGTATGCTCTCTCTAATTCTCTCTTTCATTCTCTTTCTTTCTCTCGGAGGACCTGAGCCCTAAGACCATGCCTCAGGACTACCTGGCCTGATGACTCCTTACTGTCCCCAGTCCACCTGGCCGTGCTGCTGCTCCAGTCTCAACTGCTCTGCCTGCGGCTATGGAACCTTGACCTGTTGTGCTACCTGTCCCATACCTGCTGTTTTCTACTCTCTAGAGACAGAAGGAGCGGTAGAGATGCTATAAAAAGCCAACTGACATTTACACCTGAGGTGCTGACTTGTTGCACCCTCGACAACCACTGTGATTATTATTATTTGACTCTGCTGGTCATCTATAAACATTTGAACATGTTCTGTTATAATCTCCACCCGGCACAGCCAGAAGAGGACTGGTCACCCCTCATAACCTGGTTCCTCTCTATGTTTCTTCCTAGGTTCTGGCCTTTCTAAGTAGTTTTCCTAGCCACCGTGCTTCTACACCTGCATTGTTTGGGGTTTAAGGCTGGGTTTCTGTACAGCACTTTGTGACGTCAGCTGATGTAAGAAGGGCTTTATAAATACATTTGATTGATTGACTCTACTTCACAGGACAGGGGTCATCATCCAGTGCCTGCTGAAGCATTATGGCACTAAGAACTTTTCTGATTGTACTTATCTGTCTCTCCCAAATACCACCATGGTGCGATCCATTGGGAGGGTTAAATATCCATGTGATACCTTTTTTGAGAGGGTTGTCCTGTATCTGAGCATCATCCAGGCCCTGAATCACCTCCTTCAGCTCATGCTCTGCTCTGACAATGTTGGTACCAGTAGTGGAGAGGGTAGTAAGTTTTAAATTCCTCGGCGTACATATCACGGACAAACTGAATTGGTCCACCCACACAGACAGCGTTGTGAAGAAGGCACAGTAGCGCCTCTTCAACCTCTGGAGGCTGAAGAAATTTGGCTTGTCACCAAAAGCACTCACAAACTTCTACAGATGCACAATCGAGAGCATCCTGTCGGGCTGTATCACCGCCTGGTAAGGCAACTGCTCCACCCACAACCGTAAGGCTTTCCAGAGGGTAGTGAGGTCTGCACAACGCATCACCGGGGTCAAACTACCTGCCCTCCAGGACACCTACACCACCCAATGTCACAGGAAGGCCATAAAGATCATCAAGGACAACAACCACCCGAGCCACTGCCTGTTCACCTCGCTATCATCCAGAAGGCGAGGTCAGTACAGGTGCATCAAAGCAGGGACCGAGAGACTGAAAGAATCTGTTTATCTCAAGGCCATCAGACTGTTAAACAGCCACCACTAACATTGAGTGGCTGCTGCCAACACACTAACTCAACTCCATCCACTTTAATAATGGGAATTGATGGAAAATATATCACTAGTACTTAATATAATGTTTACATACCCTACATTACCCATCTCATATGTACAGTGCCTTGCGAAAGTATTTGGCCCCCTTGAACTTTGCAACCTTTTGCCACATTTCAGGCTTCAAACATAAAGATATAAAACTGTATTTTTTTGTGAAGAATCAACAAGTGGGACACAATCTTGAAGTGGAACGACATTTATTGGATATTTCAAACTTTTTTAACAAATCAAAAACTGAAAAATTGGGCATGCAAAATTATTCAGCCCCCTTAAGTTAATACTTTTTAGCGCCACCTTTTGCTGCGATTACAGCTGTAAGGGGTATGTCTCTATCAGTTTTGCACATCGAGAGACTGACATTTTTTCCCATTCCTCCTTGCAAAACAGCTCGAGCTCAGTGAGGTTGGATGGAGAGCATTTGTGAACAGCAGTTTTCAGTTCTTTCCACAGATTCTCGATTGGATTCAGGTCTGGACTTTGACTTGGCCATTCTAACACCTGGATATGTTTATTTTTGAACCATTCCATTGTAGATTTTGCTTTATGTTTTGGATCATTGTCTTGTTGGAAGACAAATCTCCGTCCCAGTCTCAGGTCTTTTGCAGACTCCATCAGGTTTTCTTCCAGAATGGTCCTGTATTTGGCTCCATCCATCTTCCCATCAATTTTAACCATCTTCCCTGTCCCTGCTGAAGAAAAGCAGGCCCAAACCATGATGCTGCTACCACCATGTTTAAAAGTGGAGATGGTGTGTTCAGGGTGATGAGCTGTGTTGCTTTTACGCCAAACATAACTTTTTGCATTGTTGCCAAAAAGTTCAATTTTGGTTTCATCTGACCAGAGCACCTTCTTCCACATGTTTGGTGTGTCTCCCAGGTGGCTTGTGGCAAACTTTAAACAACACTTTTTATGGATATCTTTAAGAAATGGCTTTCTTCTTGCCACTCTTCCATAAAGGCCAGATTTGTGCAATATACGACTGACTGTTGTCCTATGGACAGAGTCTCCCACCTCAGCTGTAGATCTCTGCAGTTCATCCAGAGTGATCATGGGCCTCTTGGCTGCATCTCTGATCAGTCTTCTCCTTGTATGAGCTGAAAGTTTAGAGGGACGGCCAGGTCTTGGTAGATTTGCAGTGGTCTGATACTCCTTCCATTTCAATATTATCGCTTGCACAGTGCTCCTTGGGATGTTTAAAGCTTGGGAAATGTTTTTGTATCCAAATCCGGCTTTAAACTTCTTCACAACAGTATCTCGGACCTGCCTGGTGTGTTCCTTGTTCTTCATGATGCTTTCTGCGCTTTTAACGGACCTCTGAGACTATCACAGTGCAGGTGCATTTATACAGAGACTTGATTACACACAGGTGGATTGTATTTATCATCATTAGTCATTTAGGTCAACATTGGATCATTCAGAGATCCTCACTGAACTTCTGGAGAGAGTTTGCTGCACTGAAAGTAAAGGGGCTGAATAATTTTGCACGCCCAATTTTTCAGTTTTTGATTTGTTAAAAAAGTTTGAAATATCCAATAAATGTCGTTCCACTTCATGATTGTGTCCCACTTGTTGTTGATTCTTCACAAAAAAATACAGTTTTATATCTTTATGTTTGAAGCCTGAAATGTTGCAAAAGGTCGCAAAGTTCAAGGGGGCCGAATTTATAACTTTATAATGAAGCATTGCATTCATATCATCGCATTTGCGTAGTGCCATAGAGCAGTAGAGTAGACACTCTTACAGAAGTTGCACACATGGGGTACATTTTTAGTAGCATAACGTTCAGAAAATGTTGGCCTTTTATAAATGCATTTCATGCAATTCTACGTCAATTTACATGACTGGAGACTTTGGAAGAATCTTTGTCAATACCACGCAAATTATTGAAATGGCAGGCTACTTTGACAGAGACTAAATAAATGTTAAGTGCAACGCTTGAGAGATGAGAGTTCAGGCTCTATTGGAGCAGAGAGGGAAAGAGATCATAGAAAGTGAATCTCATTCTAGTTATGTGAGTGATACTGGCGCACTTCTCACGCAGCCACCGGTCTCAAACATATACTATGCCCACATACTCTAACTTAGCTGTGGGGCTTTACAAGTCTGAATTTATTATAGCCAAATTTTCAAGACATCAATGTCCAGCAACATTTTTAGGCATCACTGCAGAAACCCCCGCCATGCATTTGCACACATAGATGTGGGGCTTACAAGACTCGAACTTCATATACTTTTCAAGACATCAATGTAGCAGTTGAACAAACATATCACAATAATTTGATTTGAAGTGCATATTCAGATTAACGTCACAAGTACAGAACAAGTTTGTAAGGGAAAAAGATGTTCCTACCTTAGTTTTCCAAAACCTCCCAGAACACAGACATTTTCTTGTGTGTCTTCTCCTCCATATTTCTTGTTTTGCTCCTGGTGTCTGTGACACATCTGTGTCCTTTAGCAATCCATGACCTCACATAGAGGACTGGGTTGAATTGGGTCAGGGGTGGGCCAATTAGCTTCAGAAGGTGTAGCCCTGATATGGTGGAGGTACGCAGAGAGGCGCAGGTTGAGGTGCAAATCAGATTAATTTGAGAAAATCCCTGCTCGCATTCTGCACTGGAGATGGGGATGGTGCTGACCGTCTTTAACAGCTCTTTACGTCCATCTGGAATGTATCCTTTATCATTACCATTAGTGTCCCTGTACTGCCTGTAGGCCCGTATGAGTATGACCATACGTGGACTGTCAATGCCAAACCACTGGTAGAGAGATTCTATCTGATTTTCCATACAGGGCTCCTGCGTCCTCCGGCCAGTATTGCAGGCAAAGCACCTTCAGCTTCTCTATGAACTGGCTGTATCCTGTATTGTCCACTGCTCGTCCTCCTTGAGAGAACACTCTAGCCTCCATGTTCCTTGCCAAACTCTTGAAAAATTCCCTCTGATTAAGGACTCTGTCGCTTGGACTTCCACCATTAGGTTTGACGCCTTGGAAAGAGTTCTCAGGAATCCCTCTCGAGCTGAGTTGTGTGTCGGCCTGGCTGCTCTGCCATTGCACTGAATTCCCTCGCTTCCCTGGTGACTGCCCTGTGTGCAGTAATAATTTTTCAGTCTCTCTTTTGGAGCTCGAGTGACAATTCAGATAGTTCTTGAAGTGCATCACACATAAGGCCTAGCGAAATTCTTTGGTTTTCTTGCTGGGGAATGTAACTGTCACAGGAAAGCTGAAGATAAACTCTTGAGAGTAAGCTTAGCTCTTTTGCCATGTAGCATGTTAACTAGCTAAGCCAGGTTCGCTGTGATTGTGGTGTGGCACGAACGGCTCCCAATACCCTTAAGTTATCCTCTGTGTCTCCTTTTTCCATCATTATGTCTGATGGTATGAGGCTCTGGGTGACAGACCTTAAAGGTTTTTGCTGCCCCTATTTGCTTAACTCTTGTCCTATCAGTGGTGAAGTAAAGTAAGCTCTTATAAGACTGAGAACATAAGCTCAGTTCTATTTCCGCAGTTTATTTACATGCACAGTGCATTCGGAAAGTATTCAGACTCCCTTGACTTTTTCCACGTTGTTACGTTACAGCATTATTCTAAAATTAATAAAATATATTTTTGTGACCATATTTCAGTTGGGGCTGGTTGAGATTTTGTGAGAGATTTCTGGTGAGACTTCCATCTCTTTCATTGTGATATACCTTCTCAGAGACCTCTGGACAGTTTTAATGCAAAACAAATACATTTGTTGTAGATCATATCTTCTGTATTATGTACATATAGAATTGTCATGCAAGCATGTTACCTCAAGCTATTTAAATGCATTTCTTGCACAGTGCTTCATTACATGTAGGTATCAGTACACAAGAATATGTAGGCACTTTGAATATTTCTCAGCTGCAGACTTTTGTAGATTTACATGTCAAGAATGCACACTTAATATCAGGGATCATCAACAAGATTCAGCCGCAGGCCGATATTTCTGGATTGGATGGTCGTCGGGGGGCCGGAATATAATTACTAATAATTGAGATGGAAAATGTGACAGCAAAAAAACCCAAACAGATACAGTGAGGGGCAAAAAGTATTTGATCCCCTGCTGATTTTGTACATTTGCCCACTGACAAAGAAATGATCCGTCTATAATTTTAATGGTAGGTTTATTTGAACAGTGAGGCAGAACCCTTGTTGGCAATCACAGAGGTCAGACGTTTCTTGTAGTTGGCCACCAGGTTTGCACACATCTCAGGAGGGATTTTGTCCCACTCCTCTTTGTAGATCCTCTCCAAGTCATTAAGGTTTTGAGGCTGATGTTTGGCAACTCGAACCTTCAGCTCCCTCCACAGATTTTCTATGGGATTAAGGTCTGGAGACTGGCTAGGCCACTCCAGGACCTTATTAATGTGCTTCTTCTTGAGCCACTCCTTTGTTTCCTTGGCTGTGTGTTTTGGGTCAACGTCATGCTGGAATACCCATCCACGACCCATGCCCTGGCTGAGGGAAGGAGGCTCTCACCCAAGATTTGACGGTACATGGCCCCGTCCATCGTCCCTTTGATGCAGCGCAGTTGTCCTGTCCCCTTAGCAGAAAAACATACCCAAATCATAATGATTCCACCTCCATGTTTGACGGTGAGGATGGTGTTCTTGGGGTCATAGGCAGCATTCCTCCTCCTTCAAACACGGCGAGTTGAGTTGATGCCAAAGAGCTCCATTTTGGTCTCATCTGACCACAACACTTTCACCCAGTTGTCCACTGAATCATTCAGATGTTTATTGGCAAACTTCAGACGGGCATGTATATGTGCTTTCTTGAGCAGGGGGACCTTGCGGGCGCTGCAGGATTTCAGTCATTCACGGCGTAGTGTGTTATCAATTGTTTTCTTGGTGACTATGGTCCCAGCTGCCTTGAGATCATTGACAAGATCCTCCTGTGTAGTTCTGGGCTGATTCCTCACCGTTCTCATGATCATTGCAACTCCACGAGGTGAGATCTTGCATGGAGCCCCAGGCCGAGGGAGATTGACAGGTCTTTTGTGTCTCTTCCATTTGCAAATAATCGCACCAACTGTTGTCACCTTCTCACCAAGCTGCTTGGTGATGGTCTTGTAGCCCATTCCAGCCTTGTGTAGGTAGGTCTACAATCTTGTCCCTGACATCCTTGGAGAGCTCTTTGGACTTGGCCATGGTGGAGAGTTTGGAATCTGATTGATTGCTTCTGTGGACAGGTGTCTTTTATACAAGTAACAAACTGAGATTAGGAGCACTCCCTTTAAGAGTGTGCTCCTAATCTCAGCTCGTTACCTGTATAAAAGACACCTGGGAGCCAGAAATCTTTCTGACTGAGAGGGGGTCAAATACTTATTTCCCTTATAATGCAAATCAATTTATAACATTTTTGACAAGCATTTTTCTGGATTATTTTTGTTGTTATTGTCTCTCACTGTTCAAATAAACCTACCATTAAAATTATAGACGGATCATTTCTTTGTCAGTGGGCAAATGTACAAAATCAGCAGGGGATCAAGTACTTTTTTCCCCCTACTGTATGTTTGACTAAAACAAAGAATTTCAAATCTTGCTTGCTATCTTGCTTATAGCTGTATACGATCACAGCTCTCTATTATGCATGGGAATACTTAGGAACAAATTTCTTAAATCAAAATCACATTTTTTTGTGTTTAATTTTGTAACCTTGCTTAATGTTATGTATTCCGTCCTGTATTTATGTGTACAAGGACACTTATATACAGACAGATGTGTATGACTGCTATATATGTAAACTAATGAGTAGAGGGATACAAGTACCTTGAAAAGTTGTGCTATCAGTGCTCACTACTACTCACTCCTGTTCAATTCCGTGTATTTGGGCATCAGTAACTTTAATGTGTACTTTCTTGATATTTCACAGCACTGTACCCTGTGTATACAATGAATACATTTTCCTATAATGGCTCTAAGGCCATTGGAAATTAAATTGTTACACGCACCAGTGCTTCAACTACGCCAAAAAGGTCACCAGTAACACCTGAGAAACATCCTAGCATTTAATTATAAATATGACCATAGACAAACATGGTGAATTATTGGATCAGTTGTATTAGGACCAGACAAAACTTAACGTACTGAATAATTATTTTCTCTTCCATATTCACAATATTGTTCCAACAGTAGTCATAGATAGTAAGGCCTAGATTAAATCTGGACCACATTATAATGCGATTGACATGTAAAGGTCATGCCCGACTGATGACAGTGCATTTGGAAAGTATTCAGACCCTTTACCTTTTTTCCCAGTTACAGCCTTTTTCTAAAACGGATTAAACACATTTCTCAAATCTACACACAACACCCCATATTGACAAAGCAAAAAAAGAAATGTTCCGAAATGTTTGCAAATGTATTGAAAACCAAAAATACCTTAAGTATTCAGACCCTTTGCTATGAAACTCAATTTTGAGCTCAGGTGCCTCGTTTCCATTGATCATCCTTGAGATGTTTCTACAACTTCGAGTCCACCTGTGGTAAATTCAATTGATTGGACCTGATTTGGAAAGGCACACACCTGTCTATGTAAAAGGTCCCACAGTTGACAGTGCATGTCAGAACAACAACCAAGCCATGAGGTCAAATGAATTATCTGTAGAGCTACAAGACAGGAGTGTCAAGGCACAGATCTGGGGAAGGGTACCAAAAATGTCTGCAGCATTGAAAATCACAGAGGCCTCCATTCTAAAATGGAAGAAGTTTGGAACCACCAAGACTCTTTCAAGAGCTGGCCGCCCAGCCAAACTGAACATTCGGGGGAGATGGGCCTTGGTCAGGGAGGTGATCAAGAACCCGATGGTCACTGACAGAGCTCCAGAGTTCAAGAAGGACAACCATCTCTGCAGCACTCCACCAATCAGGCCTTTATGGTAGTGGCAAGACGGAAGCCACTCCTCAATAAAAAAGGCTCACGCCAGCCCGTAAGGAGTTTGCCAAAAGGCACCTCAAGGACTGACCATGAGAAACAAGGTTCTCTAGTCTGATGAAACAAAGATTGAACTCTTTGGCCTGAATGCCAAGTGTCACATCTGGAAGAAATCTGACACCATCCCAACTGTGAAGCACGGTAGTAACAGCGTCATGTTGTGGGGATGTTTTTCAGTGGCAGGGACTGGGAGACTAGTCAGGATCGAGGGAAAGATGAACGGAGAAAAGTACTGAGAGATCCTTGATGAAAACCTGCTCAAGAGTGCTCAGGACCTCACTGGGATGAAGGTTCACCTTCCAACAGGACAACCCTAAGCACACAGTCAAGACAATGCAGGAGTGACTTCGGGACAAGTCTATGAATGTCCTTGAGTGGCCTAGCCAGAGCCCGGACTTGAACGCAACCTAACTTCTCTGGAGACCTGAAATTAACTGTGCAGAAACGCTCTCCATCCAACCAGACAGAGCTTGAGAGGATCTGAAATGAGGAATGGGAGAAACTCCCCAAAGACAGGTGTGCCAAGCTTGTAGCGTCATACCCAAGAAGGCGAGGCTGTAATTGCTGCCAAAGGTGCTTCAACAAATTACTGAGTAAAAGGGTCTGAATACTTATGTAAATGTGATATTTAAAAATGTTTTGTCTAAACCTGTTTTTGCTTAGTCATTATGGGCTATTGTGTGTAGATTGATGACTTAAAAATATATACATTTCAGAATAAGGCTAACGTAACAAAATGTGGAAGAAGTCAAGGGGTCTGAACACTTTCCAAATGCACTGTATGCAGCCTTTACTGTGAATTTGGTCTCCGAACGCAGTAACATTGCACTTTTTGGCTTCACAACAAGCACACCATTCACTGAGGTAAAAGGTATGAGACTAAGAGTTTAATCATTTCAACTTGGCAGCAGAAGACTAGCCATTAAGTTTATTTTAATCCCAAGACAATTATGACAGTCACAGCACATAGGTACCAGTAGCAGAACTTCTTGAGAGGTCTATGGAAAGTTTATTTAGTTTGACTAATTCCC
Source organism: Oncorhynchus masou masou (assembly GCF_036934945.1). NCBI lineage: Eukaryota > Metazoa > Chordata > Actinopteri > Salmoniformes > Salmonidae > Oncorhynchus > Oncorhynchus masou. The sequence continues at coordinate 201,139 of NC_088231.1, read as the reverse complement.
ATGAAGAATGGAGGAATTAAACAGACAACTCTTGATTGTAAAAATGGGGTAAATAACTTTTCATCATCAGTTGAACCTAACGAAGTATACCATATTATACCATATTACAGCAGATGAAGAACCACAAAAAGGTCAATATGCATTATGAAATGTAGATAACATATCATTAAAAATTAATTAAACAAAAACATTGGTGTAATAATTGGCAAGTATCTCCTAAACTATGCTGATGTGGTATACAAAAACATTTATTCTAAAATGGAAATAGGCCAATATGGTTCTTCGCTGTGAGGATTCAATTTGGCAACATGAATTATAGCTTCCAACTATCTTCTCTCGTGACCTTTGGACACCACAAAATCCCAAACGGTACTAACCGTGACATCAAATGGACAGAGGGTGCTCAAAACCTGCTAATTTACAAATCAAAACACCATAAAAATCAAACATATATATAACAAAAAAAATGTCAGTGACAGCATCCATAGCGCTTCCAAAATCTCAGAATCTTCATTTCTGGTCATCTAAGGAACTTAACCAGAAATCCATTTCCTCCACTCAGGCACACGATCCAACTAAAAGACAGCCAAGTCACCTTGGAACATAGATCCGGGTATCCAGCCCAAAGGACCGCTTCGGCACCACAGTTAGCATTGTAAGTTAAGAGAATAAAATGTAAGATGCGGTTTGTGCACGTTTCCAGAGGGGGCTGGGTTGAGGTTGGAGTGATGTGACGGGGTCTTATGAGGTCTGGCACTGGACCCCGCCAGCGGACGGGTTGTCATCCTCTTCCATGTAATGGTATTGGCTGCGTCTTACTCTGGCCGGGTCACAGTCCTCCAGGTCGGTGTATATGTAGAGGTCGTCGTCCATGCTCTCAGGCTGCTCCGCTTCCCTCTTGGCAGGAAGGTAGTGCTCTAGCTCCTTCAGCTTGTGCTTGGGGAGGAAGTTGGCCTCGGGGAATACCACCTTCGGCAAAAAGAAAATGGGTTTAATTTCTACGCCGTAACTTTCTTTAAAAAAAATGTAAATTAAGAAGCAACTGAAACAGTAGAGCAACCACGTTACGAGTTACACAGTGCAGACTTGTGTCAATTACACAATCACAATAAAAGTTATACTACAAAATGGCCACAAGGTTGGTATGGTTGACTAAGTCTCCAGTGGTTTAATAAAACAGCAGTAGTCTGCAGCAGTAGTTTGTCAAGCAATTTAATACATTTTAACTGAGGGAATGAATGACACCATTTACTTTTTAAATATTTTTTTTAGCTTAAGGCACCTGGTATTCCCAGATGGTCTCCCATCCCAATACTAACCAGACCCTGTTTTCTCCCTGAATTAGGTCCCTTGGCTATCTCTGCAACTCCTCAATGTGATTGGGAGAAGTGAAGGTAGAGTCATGCGTCCTCCAAAATATGTCCCACCTGGCCGCCTAATTATCACACTGTTTGCTTGACCCAAATGTCAGCCACACCAATGTTTCGGAGGAAACACTGTTTGACTGCCCGGAGTCAGCTTGCAAGCGCAAGGAGTCGCTAGGACACGAGCCAAGGCAAGCCCCACCGTCCAAATCCTCCCCCGGACGGCGCCGGGCCAATTGTGCGCCGTCCTGTGGGGGTCACGGGCGAATTAGGACACCATTTCCCAATATATTCACACGGCACAAAAATATGAACGCAACAGTTTCAAAGATTTTACTGAGTTACATTTCATAAGGAAATCAGTCCATAGAAATATAGAATTTCACATGACTAAATACAAATAATTTCACTTTTATTTTTTAAAGTAGGGGCGTGGATCAGAAAACCAGTGTCAGTATCTGGTGTGACCACCACTTGCCGCATGAAATCTCCGCATACAGTTGATTAGGCTGTGGAATGTAGTCCCACTCCTCTTCAATGGCTGTGTGAAGTTGCTGGATGTTAGCAGGAACTGGAACGCGCTGTCGTAAACATTGATCCGGAGCATTCAAATATGCTCAATGTGTGACACATCCGGTGAGTATGCAGGCCATGGAAGAACGGACATTTTCAGCTTTCAGGAATTGTGTACAAATTCTTGCAAAATTCTCTGAAACATGAGGTGATTGCGGCAAATTAATGGCAGGACAATGGGCCTCAGGATCTCATCACAGTATCTCTGTGCATTAAAATTGTGAGCGATAAAATGCAATTGTGTTCGTTGTACGTAGCTTACGACTTCACATCCCATAACCCTACCGCCACCACAAACCCCTTGCCCACACAACACATACACTGTCTGCCATCTGCCCGGAACAGTTGAAACCAGGATTCATCTGTGAAGAGCACATATCTCCAGCATGCCAGTGGTGATTGAAGGTGAACATTTGCCCACTGAAGTCAGTTACGACGTCGAACTGCAGTCAGGTAAAGACCCCGGTGAGAACGACGAGCATGCAAATGAGCTTCCCGAGATGGTTTCTGACAGTGTGCAGAAATTCTTCAGTTGAGCAAACCCAGTTTCATCAGCTGTCCGGGTGGCTGTTATCAGACAATCTCTCATGTGAAGAAGCCAGATGAGGCGGTCCTGGGCTGGCGTGGTTACACCTGGTGTTAGGCCAGTCAGAAGTACTGCCACACTCTATGATGACGTTGGGTTGGCTTACGGTAGAGAAAATAACTTTCAATTCTCTGGCAACAGCTTTGGTGGATATCCCTGCAGTCACCATGCCAATCTGTGGCATTGTGTTGTGGCAAAACTGCATATTTTAGTGGCCTTATATTGTCCCCAGCACAAGGTGCACCTGTGTAATGATCAGGCCTCTTGATATGCCACACCTGTCAGGCTGGCTGGATTATCATGGCAAAGGAGAAATGCTCACTTACAGGAATGTAAATACATTTGTGCACATGTGAGAGAATCAAGCTTTTTGTGCATTAGGAACATTTCTGGGAACTTTTATTTCAGCTCATGAAACATGGGACCAACACTTTATATGTTTTGTTTATATTTTTGTTCAGAATAAATACAAAGATAGATATTGAACTACAGTATCAAGTCCTGAATGGTGGAACACATTGAAAGATGTGTTTCACAGAACATACCGAAAAGAGGATAATGAGGCGTCCCTTTTCAAACGGCCGGCGGTGCATGGGCATCCCCTCATTCATGACACACTTCTTGTCGCCAGGTTTGATCAATTCCCCTGCGAAGGTAAAAAATATTTTAAGAGACTAAACTAGTCCTGTCATGATACCAACATTTTACTAAGCCAAGTATCAAAGACGGCTATGAATATTGATGAGAACTCTTGGTAGAAAGTGTGGTCTACCGCTTATGTACCCTACCTCAGGCAAGTAATACCTCAAGACTTCTTTAATATTAAGACCTCGTGCACCCTCTGTTATTGACAAATATACACAACCCCACCCCTCGTCTTACCAGAGGTAGCTGCTTGGTCCTGCCGATGCACGGAAAACCCAGCCAGCTCTATATTATCCGTGTTGTCATTCAGCCACAACTCGGTGAAAAATAGATTTTTACAGTTAATGGCCCATTGGTAAGATGATCTACCGTCCAGACCATCAAGTTTGTTTTCCAGCGATTGTACGTTGGCCAATAAAACTGATGGTAATGACGATTTACTCACTCGCCTACGAATCCTAACGAGGCACCCCAACCTTCTTTCTCCCTCTATCTCTGTAGCCTTTTCTTCACGCAAATAACAGGGATTTGGGCCTGGTCTGCAGAGAGCAGTATATCCTTTGCGTCGGACTCATTAAAATAAAAAATCTTCGTCCAGTACAAGGTGAGTAATCGCTGTTCTGATGTCCAGAAGATATTTTCAGTCATAAGAGACAGCAGTAGCAACTTTATGTACAAAACAAGTTACAAAAATGAGGGGGGAAAAAAAACGAAATAGCACTGTTGGTTAGGAGCCCATAAAAACGGCAGCCATCCCCTCCGGCACCATTACAATGTCATTGTGACAGTAAGGGGAAAACACTGCATGAAATCTTTACGCTTCAGTTAACACTCCCTCCCTCCTGATCCCTCTCTCCCCCAAAACACATACGACTCCCAACTTTAAAAACATTAGGCAACAAACGTTGTAAAGTCCCCTGTTTAGGGGACCTACGTGGTTCTGGTAAGGGTTCCGACCGTCTATTTCGTTGAAATCGATCGGTGGACACCATAAATCGAAATGGCAAGCATTGAGCATTCTTACGGACACAGGAAGTAGTATGTATGTTGCCTGTGTGAAGCAGGATGTGAAATCTGACACCACTTGAAGCTGGGATGTCCCTCCTATGATTTAATTCGCTCTTCAGACTGTCCATCAACTCATGGCTGAACCCCACGTCATAGCATTTAATGTTAGTGGCTAAACCCCTATGCCTGAAATCGTAACACAGCAGAAGAATGGTTTCATTGCTGTAGCACATTCAGAGCGATTTAGTCAGTAATCTAAAATTTTAGATTTTAAACAAAAAACAGTCACAGACAAGATTAATATGAGATGTCTGGCTAGGAACTCTCCTTTCGTTCACAGCGATGGGGGCAGACATTTTGATCGAGAGACCTTTGCATATTTTCTACATTCTAACACTAAATATACAAATGTGTATTTATTTTATTCTAGTCAGTTAAGAACAAAATCTTATTTACAATAACGGCCTACAGCGACCAAATCCGGACGATGCTGAGCCAATTGTGCGCCGCCCTATAGAACTCCCTATCACGGCCGGTTGTGATACAGCCTGGATTCGAACCAGGGTGTCTTTAGGTGACGCCTCTAGGACTGAGATGCAGTGCCTTAGACCGCTGCGCCACTCAGGCACCCCATTTTACAGTTATAAGGAAGGAGAAATCTCATAGGCATTTTATAAATTGATTACACTATATTTAGAAACAAGTAATTTCAAGCCTCATTTCACAGTTGTCAACACTACGTCAAAATATTTCATATTTTCATACTTTTATAATTTTGTTCTCTTTTGGGGCAGCAGGTAACCTAGTGGTTAGAGCATTGGACTAGTAACTGAAAGGTTTCAAGATCGAATCCCTGAGCTAACAAGGTAAAAACCTGTCGTTCTGTCCCTGAACAAGGCAGTTAACATACTGTTCCTAGGCAGTCATTGAAAATAAGAATATGTTCTTAACTGACTTGCCTAGTTAAAAGGTAAAATAAAGTAACACCTCAGCAATTTATAGCAATATTTGAGTATGCAGCATTACTAGTTATTGTTTATGTCCCTTGTGATAAAAAATTATTAAAAACTTGCTTATATTCATGAAGAGGATGCGAGATCGACAAAGGCAAACTAATCTGCTGGCATCATGGCACGTCATCAACGTCGCTCTAATTACAGTCAGACAGTTGAAGAAACTTGCGTGGACTTCTAGAAAGGCTCTGTAAGAAATTTCATATTTACTATTAATTATCAGAACATTAACCATGTGTGTTGGCTTGTTTTGTACTGTTCTGTAGTTTCGACCCAATGATTCATCTGACAAAGAGCTTTGCGTCCTGCAGGCCCAGGCATTGACCAAAGCTGGCGAGACATTCAATGTCAATTTGCTCAAAATTGCTAAAGAAATCCGCTCAAACTCCATGTGTGGGGGCAATTTTTCGCCAGGGACCAGGCCTATATTTGATGGTAAAGTTTGACCATTTACAAAGCAAAAGTTACATGCCTACCCACAATAATTCCCTGTTGCCTCCTTTTTCAGGTATCATGGCTCAAGATTTCATTGATGAAGAAATCATAAAGCGGTATGCTGGACCCTGTCAGAAAAGGTGTTTCTGGGTACATATTGTTTCTTTCAAGGTAGGATTATAGCAATATTGTGTTACGTTTAGGCCTATTTACATGTATATTTCTATTATTGTACTAATTTTAGCTGTTAGACTAAAAAAAAATCTCTTCTCCAAATGCAGACAATGACCAAACACACAATGCCGCCAGGGTTTGCATTTCAAATGAGGGCATAAACTGGGTCAAAACGCCAGCAGAGTAAGTAGACCTTTAAGGTTAAATAAAAACAAAGACCTACAACACCTTCGGTAGGCCTACAGTATATCTAAAAGTATTTCTCATCTCTACATGTAGGTCTCCTGATTTAAACCTGATCGAACAAGTTCGGCATCAACTGAAAACATTTTCCCATAACTCTGCCAAGCTGACAGACAAAGGCCATCAAGATGTTTGGCTAGAGAAATTGACGATATGAATATATTTGTCTCAGCAAGGTTTTACCTGTGGTCGTGGAGCTGGGTGGAAGTGCGACTAAAATGTAGTTAATATAAACATCCGCATTTGATATAGAGGTCGACTGATTAATCGGAATGGCCGATTAACTAGGGCCGATTTCAAGTTTATTTAAAAAAATAAAATTACAAAAAATTCGGTATTTTTGGGCGCCGATTTCCGATTTTTTTATACCTTTTATTTAACTAGGCAAGTCAGTTAAGAACCCATTCTTATTTTCAATGACTGCCTAGGAACTGTGGGTGAACTGCCTTGTTCAGGGGCAGAACGACAGATTTTCACCTTGTCAGCTCGGGGGTTGCTAGTCCAACGCTCTAACCATTGCACTCCACGAGCAGCCTGCCTGTTACGCGAACGCAGTAGAAGCCAAGGTAAATGGCTAGCTAGCATTAAACTTATCTTATAAAAAAACAATCATAATTACTAGTTATAACTACTAATCCAGTTTAGCAGGCAATATTAACCAGGTGAAAGTGTGTCATTTCTCTTGCGTTCATTGCACGCAGAATCAGGGTATATGCAACAATTTGGGCTGCCTGGCTCATTGCGAACTAATTTGCCAGAATTTTACGTAATTATGACATACATTGAAGGTGGTGCAATGTAACAAGAATATTTAGACTTAGGGATGCCACCAGTTAGATAAAATACCGAGCAGTTCCGTATTTCACTGAAATAAAAGTTTTGTTCTCGAAATTATATAGTTTCCGGATTCGATCATATTAATGACCAAAGGCTCGTATTTCTGTGTGTTATGTTATAATTAAGTCTGATTTGATAGAGCAGTCTGAGCAGCAGCAGGCCCGTAATAATTCATTCAAACAGCACTTTCGTGCGTTTTGCCAGCAGCTCATCGCAAGCACAGCGCTGTTTATGACTTCAAGCCTATCAGCCTAATGGCTGGTGTAACCAATGTGAAATGGCTAGCTAGTTAGCTGGGTGTGCGCTAATACTGTTTCAAACGTCACTGGGTAACGATGCTTCGAGTGTGGCTGTTGTCGATGTGTTCCTGGTTCGAGCCCAGGAAGGGGCGAGGAGGGGGACGGAAGCTATACTGTTACACTGGCAATACTATAAGTGCCTATAAGAATATCCAAGTAGTCAAAGGTATATGAAATACAAATAGTATAGAGATAAATAGTTCTATAAATACTAACTACAACCTAAGACCTCTAAAACCTCTTAAGTCTCATGTGAAAAGGGACCACCAACTTTCATATGTTCTCATGTTCTGAGCAAGGAACTTAAATGTTAGCTATTTTACATGGCACATTACTTTCTTCTCCAACACTGTTTTTGCATTATTTAAACCAAATTGAACATGTTTCATTTATTTGAGGCTCAATTGATTTTATTGATGTCTTATATTAAGTTAGTGTTAATTCAGTATTGTTGTAATTGTCATTACTACAAAACAAAAAGTCTGATTAATCGGTATCGGCTATTATGGTCCTCCAATAAATCGGCATCGGAGTTGAAAAATCATAATCGGTCGACATGAGTCTTCAATATTCCCAGGTAAGAAGTTTTCGGGTGTAGTTATCATAGGACTATTTATTTCTATACCATTTATATTTCATATACCTTTGACTATTGGATGTTCTAATAGGTACTTTAGTATTGCCAGCCTAATCTCCTGAGTTGATTGACTTCAAGCCTAACAGCACAATGCTTGAAGCACAGCGAAGAGCTGCTGGCAAATGCACGAAAGTGCTGTTTGAATGAATGCTTATGAGCCTGCTGCTGTCTTCCACCGCCCAGTCAGACTGCTCTGTCAAATCATAGACTTAATTATAATATAATAACACAGAAATATGAGCCTTAGATCATTAATAAGGTAAATCCAGAAACTATCATTTCAAAAACAAAACGTTTATTCTTTCAGTGAAATACAGAACCGTTCCATATTTTATCTAAGTCTAAATATTGCTGTTACATTGCACAACATTCAATGTTATGTCATAATTATGAAAAATGGTCAATTACGGTCTTTGTTAGGAAGAAATGGTTCACAGTTTGCAACGAGCCAGGCGGCCTAAACTGCTGACTATGCCCCGACTTTGCTTGCACAGAATGCAAGAAAAGTGACAATTTCCCTAGAAATGTTAGCAGGCAATATTAACTAAATATGCAGGTTTAAAATTATATACTTGTGTATTGATTTTAAGAAAGGCATTGATGTTTATGCTTAGGTACACATTGGTACAACGACAGCACTTGTGCTTGTTAAATCACCCGTTTGGTGAAGTAGGCTGTGATTCAATGACAAATTAACAGGCGCTGTACAAAGTGATGGTTGGCAGTACAGTACTGGGCTATTTAGCTAAAGAATCCCGGTGTTGTGCGGATGGGAGACCGGTTGCAATTGTAAGTAGGCCTATTTTTTTTTAACTACTATTTTATATAGGTTTAGGCATCGAAGACTCCAATTAAGCCCTCTTGTTTGTAAAGTCAAATTAAAATGAACATTGTTGAAATGAATTGCTCGTCTGGTGTAGGTTCTCACCATCTGTTGGTGTGTAACACTTGCATAACAAGTTAGTTGTATTTTTAACACCGGTCACTGTTCACCTAATATTGATTGCACTGCAGTTGTCGCCAGTTTAATTGCACTGCAGTTGTCACCTTTATTTAACTAGGCAAGTCAGGTAAGAACAAATTCTTATTTACAATGAAGGCTTACCCCGGCAAACCCAGATGACTATGGGTCAATTGTGCGCCGCCCTGAATTCGAACCAAGGTCTGCAGTAAAGCCTCTTGCACCAAGATGCGTTGCCTTAGAGAGCCATGGTCTGGAGCAATGAAGCCATGACGCTGGGTACCTACTGCGGTGTAAGCTCATAATTTTTAAAGGAGGAACCACTGTACTGTCAAGTGAGCAGGTTGTTAGCTAGCTAGGCAACATGACAATATTTTTTGTTATCAAACCAATAATAACGACCCGGGATTAGTTTAAAATGGCCCACAACATGGTTTTGAACTCATATCAAATGCGCGCAAAATGATGCAGGAAAAAAAAAAAAAAAAGTAGCGCTGATAATATGGGTCATATCTTTAACCATTTGAGCTAGAGACACCGTTTTCTTGGCTGTAATGCTGCAAAAATGCCTGTCATTAAGTTGTGCATTTCCAGTCACTCAGAGGCTGCATGACCGCAAACTTGCACGTGCAAAGTCTACTTAGACTGGCCTGTGCTCTTGGTTACACCAGGCAATAAAATGCTCCAATGTACCAAATGTAACAGAAGAGTCAGGGTCTGTGTACCCGCTCGCTATCACCACTAACCTATATTTTTAAAACTAATGGAGGAATAGATGCGCAGAAAGAGTGGACAGAGAGAAGTAGGTGATGGCTGGCTGATCACAGCTGCCACACGAGAGATGCGCATGAAAGTGAAGTGGACATTGAACATACAAGAGCCTAGTTGCTACTGCTTAAATTGAACTTATGGCAGGTTCTTTAGATTGGTAGGACCGACAAATTTGGTAGCATCATATGAAACGGTACTACGGTACAAGTATCATGACATTTAGATACCGTGCAACACCACAATAATTGTTTCTTTTTTAAATGCATAAAAAATGTGCACAATGTTGTACAAGGTTTCTGTTAAGTGAAATAATCTAGGAAGTGTACCTGGGTGGCAGGTGATGAGGAGACGTCGGTTGTCCAGAGTTTGACAAGGCTTCTGGAAACCACACAGGGCCTCCACCAGCTGCAGCTCCATAGTCATGATCAGATTGTCCCCTTGCCTGTAGAATAGAGCACAGTCAATACCAACCGGACTGCGATCAATTGCATTTCAATTCAGGAAGTGAAAAATCAAGAACTGAGAAGCGACTGGCTCTCAAATGGAGATTTTTTGTTGCTGAAAATTCATTCAGTTCTTGAAATTGGCCAAATTTTCATTTTGTTTACAAGCCAAGATATAGATCTTTTTCCAGTACACGACACACTGATGTCACACAGTAACACAACTTTTATTAACTTTTTGGGTTCTCATACGTTTAAAAACTAGCCAAAGAGCCATTTTACTGGTTGAAATGTTTACTTATAATGCTGTTGATTTGCATGAAGCAGGATATTCATACGAGCCTTAAAACCCAATAATAATCCAAAAGTAGTGTGAAAAGCACTCATAAGCAACATGTAAAGAGAGCATTTTTTTGCTGGCCTTCTATAACAACTCCCACCAACTTGCGTGCGTCGCCCTCAAAAGCAATGTTTGCAAACACAGAAAGGAGTCTATAGGCTAGTACAGACCAATACATTATTGAAGAATATAAAAGATCTCATGTGGAACTGCCAAATATGTGCAAAAACACATTTGTTGGTCCAATCAGACAATGTGATATAGACATAGGGTAGAGAGGTAGGTAGTGAATAAGAACTGGCATGAGAGGTTTAATCTTTTACCTGGTGAAGACTGGATGGACTCTCTGATCCAGGACAATGATGATGTCACCAGGCTCTAGTCCTGGTTCCTGATCTCCCTCCCCGTGGAAAACTAACTTCTGCCCATCCTTCATACCTGCAACAATTTAGGATTAATGTAACGCAACTGGCCCGTATTTAACTGCATTAAGACTGATCAGAATTCTGGTAATGGCGTTCACACGCAACCATGCCATGGGGAACATTTAGGGCACATTCACATATCCCTAGATGATTTGGATCCTAGAGCGTTTGGTAACCAGATCCATACTATCCTGGTCCAGAGATGTGGTCGCATGAAATTTAGTTACAGAAATTATATTCAGTTCATTTCCATTCTTGTCAAAGCATTTGTAGAATTCAAGAAACGCTCCAGGGTACCAAATTCATAAACTCAAAGAAAAGAAAAGTCCCTTTCAGGACCAAAGATAATTCGTAAAAATCCAAATAACCTCAGATCTTCATTGTAAAGAGTTTAAACACTGTTTCCCATGCTTGTTCAATGAACCATAAACAATGAACTGTGGAACGGTCATTAAGACACTAACAGCTTACAGATGGTAGGCAATTAAGGTCAGTTATGAAAACTTAAGACACTAAAGAGGCCTTTCTACCGACTCTGAAAAACAGCAAAAGAAAGACGCCCTGTCATCTGCATGAACGTGCCTTAAGCATGTTGCAAGGAGGCATGAGGACTGCAGATGTGGCCAGGGCAATAAATTGTAATGTCCGTACTGTGAGACGCCTAAAACAGCACTACAGGGAGACAGGACAGAGAGCTGATCGTCCTTGCAGTGGCAGACCACGTGTAAGAACACCTGCACAGGATCGGTACATCCGAACCTCACAACTGCAGGACAGGTACAGGATGGCAACAACAACTGCCCAAGTTTCACCGGGAACGCACAATCCCTCCAGTGCTCAGACTGTCCGCAATAGGCTGAGAGAGGCTGGATTGAGGGCTTGTAGAACTGTTGTAAGGCAGGTCCTCTCCGGACAAGGATCTGCCTCGCTGGACCAGACAGGACTGGCAAAAAGTGCTCTTTACTTAGGAGACGCGGTTTTGTCTCAAAAGGGATGATGGTCGGATTCGCGTTTAACGTCAAAGGAATGAGCGTTACACAGAGGCCTGTACTCTGGAGCGGGATCGATTTGGAGGTGGATGGTCCGTCATGGTCTGGGGCGGTGTGTCACAGCATCATCTGACTGAGCTGGTTGTCATTGCAGGCAATCTCAACACTGTGCGTTACAGGGAAGACATCCTCCTCCCTCATGTTGTACCCTTCCTGCAGGCTCATCCTGACATGACCCTCCAGCATGACAATATCACCAGCCATACTGCTCGTTCTGTGCGTGATTTCCTACAAGACAGGAATGTCAGTGTTCTGCCATGGCCAGGAAAGAGCCCGGATCTCAATCCCATTAAGCACAAAACAAACGTTTTTTTAGTCACCCACGTCGGTATAACCAAGGAGGAGATGGCAGGTGGGTACCAACTTCTATAAACCAATGAGGAGATGGGAGAGGCAGGACTTGCAGCGCAATCTGCGTCACAAATAGAACTGACTTCTATTTTATCCCTTGGCAACCAGATGCACCTAATTTATGAAAGTTGCCAATCGCAATATAAAGTCAAGAAGAGAAAGCCTAGAAGAGAGATGACGAAAAACGATTCGGTTGACCATTGTGTGTGTGGATTAATTGGCGGAGTAGAGGACCTTGTGTTATTTTACCTGAAATGCACAACACACACACACTAGTTTGCTTCAGTATAGGGATTTCACTATGGCTGTCCATTGGATAAATTCACAAAGGCTTTAGTAACTCAAGGTTACACCTAGTGATCTTGCTGAGTGAGCATTATTTCATTTTATTTATATTTTTTTTTAAATGGGCAATTCCACCCCTTATCAATCATCTCCAGCACAGTACCAGTGTCTACAATGTGAAAACAGCAGCCACAACATTTTGTAGAAAATAAATAAAGGGGTTCTTTTTCAAAACAGATTCGCGGGGAGCAAGAAAATACCTTCCTTCTGGATAGAAACTTGTTGCAGGACACAATCCTGTCTCGGAGCTCTACAGACAATTCCGTCGACCTCATGGCATGGTTTTTGCTCTGACATGCACTGTCAACTATGGGACCTTACATAGACAGGTGTGATCCTTTCCAAATCATGTCCAATCAATTGAATTTACCACAGGTGGACTCCAATGAAGTTGTAGAAACATCAAGGATAATCAATGGAAACAGGATGTACCTGAGCTTAAAGTCTCATAGCAAAGATTCTGAATAGTTAGGTAAATAGTATTTTTTCCCCAAATATATTAAAAATAAAGACAAATCTAAAAATGTGTATCTATCCGCTTTGTCATTATGTGGTATTGTGTGCATATTTAGGAAAATGTTTAATTTAGTCCATTTTAGAATAAGGCTGTAACGTAACAAAAAGTAAAGGGGTCTGAACACCTTCCGAAAGCACTGCATGCATACACAGTGGACAAAACAGTCTACATTTCCGTAACAGACTGACCAGGTGAAAATTATGATCCCTTATTGATGTCAGATGCTAAATCCACTTCAAAATCAGTGTAGCTGAGGGGGATGAGACAGGTAACTTCTTATGGCTGGGGGGGGCAGTATTGAGTAGCTTGGATGAATAAGGTGCCCAGAGTAAACTGCTTGCTACTCAGGCCCAGAAGCTAAGATAAGCATATTGTTTGTAGATTTGGATACAAAACACTCAAGTTCCTAAAAAAACTGTTTGAATCACATCTTTGAATATAACAGAATTTATGTTGCAGGCGAAACCATTCAGAATTTGTTGTTGAGGTCACTCTTCAAATGAGTTTATTGGGAATCCAGATTTCTAAGGGACTTGATTGCAGTTCCTACCGCTTCCACTGGATGTCACCAGTCTTGTCACTTCATGTGTACTGTTTGATAGAGGCGCATGACCAGAAAGCTAGTGTCAGTTTGTTGTCTTCCTGTATTGAACACAGATCACCCCGTCTTCAATTTTATTGATTATTTACGTTAAAAAAATACCTAAAGTTGTATTACAAAAGTAGTTTGAAATGTTTTGGCAAATTTTAGTTAACTTTTGAGATATTTTGTAGTCATGTTGAGCAAGTTGGAACCGGTGTTTTTCTGGATCAAACGCACCAAATAAATGGACATTTTAGATATACATGGACGGAATTAATAGAACAAAAGGACCATTTATGGGACATATTGGAGTGCCAACAGAAGAAGCTCGTCAAAGGTAAGGCATGATTTACATTTTTATTTCTGCATTGTGTCGCGCCTGCAAGGTTGAAATAGGTTCTCTTTTGTTTACTATGGTGCTATCCTCAGATAATAGCATCGTTTGCTTTCGCCGAAAAGCCTTTTTAAAATCTGACATGTTGGCTGGATTCACAACACGTGCAGCTTTAAAATTTGCTATCTTGCAAATTATGTGATTTCATGAAAGTTTGATTCTTATAGGCATTTATTTGAATTTGGCGCTCTGCATTTTGGCAAAGTGGGACGCTATCGTCCCACATATCCCAGAGGGGTAAAAAGCGCATTTGCGGAAAAAACTATTGTTGCACGACTGTACCTAACCATAAACAATGCCTTTCTTAACTTCTTGCGTCGAGCAATCCCGGATCCGGGATACTATTTATAGCCTCAAGCTCATTAGCATAACGCACCGTTAACTATTCATGAAAATCGCAAATGAAATGAAATAAATATATTTGCTGTCAAGCTTAGACTTGTGTTAACAACACTGTCATCTCAGATTTTCAAAATATGCTTTTCAACCTTAGCTAAACAAGCATTTGTGTAAGAGTATTGATAGCTAGCATAGCTATAAGCCTAGAATTCAGCCAGCAACATTTTCACAAAAACAAGAAAACCATTCAAATAAAATCATTTACCTTTGAAGAACTTCGGATGTTTTCAATGAGGAGACTCAGTTACATAGCAAATGTTCAGTTTTTCCTGAAAGATTCTTTGTGTAGGAGAAATCGCTCCGTTTTGTACATCACGTTTGGGTACCCCAAAAAAATTCAGTCATCAAAACGGCAAACTTTTTTCCAAATTAACTCCATAATATCGACTGAAACACGGCAAACGCTGTTTAGAATCAATCCTCAAGGTGTTTTTCACATATCTCTTCATTGATATATCGTTCGTGGAAGTCTACTTTCTCCTCTGAATCCCATGGAAAAATACTTGCAGCTGAAGATGACGCAACAATTTCGACGGAGAACACCGGGCGGACACCTGGCAAATGTAGTCTCTTATGGTCAATCGTCCAATGATATGCAACAAATGTCACAATGCTGCAGACACCTTGGGGAAACGGCAGAAATTGTGGGCTCATTCCTGTCGCATTCACAGCCATATAAGGAGACATTGGAAAACAGAGCTTCAAAAATTTTACTAATTTCCTGTTTGAAGTTTCATCTTGGTTTCGCCTATAGCATCAGTTCTGGGGCACTCACAGATAATATCTTTGCAGTTTTGGAAACGTCAGAGTGTTTTCTTTCCAAAGCTGTCAATTATATGCAGTCGAGCATCTTTTTGTGACAAAATATTGTGCTTAAAACGGGCACGTTTTTTTTATCCAATAATGAAATAGCGCCCCTATAGATTCAAGAGGTTAAAATCAATACACAGAAGTATATATTTTTAAACCCTGCATATTTAGCTAAAATAAATCCAGGCAATATTAACCAGGTGAAATTGTGTCACTTCTCTTGGGTTCATTCCACGCAATCAGGGTATATGCAACAGTTTGGGCAGCCTGGCTCATTGCGAACTAATTTGCCAGAATATTACGTAATTATGACATAACATTGAATGTAACAGGAATATTTGGACTTAGGGATGCCACCCGTTAGATAAAATACCGAACAGTTCCGTATTTCACTGAAAATGTTTTTTTCTCTCAAAATGAGTTTTCAGATTCTACCATAATAATGACCAAAGGCTCGTATTTGTGTGTTATTATGTTATAACTAAGTCTATGATTTGATAGAGCAGTCTGAGCGATGGTAGGCAGCAGCAGGCCCGTAAGCATTCATTCAAACAGCACTTTCGTGCATTTGCCAGCAGCTCTTCGCAAGCACAGCGCTGTTTATGACTTCAAGCCTATCAGCCTAACGGCTGATGTAACCGACGTGAAATGTCTAGCTAGTTAGCGGGGTGTACGCTATTAGACTTGGAGTAGTTATTCCCCTTGCTCTGCATGGGTAATGCTGCTTCGAGGGTGGCTGTTGTCGATGTGTTCCTGGTTTGAGCCGAGGAAAGGAAAGCTATACTGTTACACTGGCAATACTAAAGTGTCTATAAGAACATCCAAAAGTCAAAGGTATATGAAATACAAATGGGAGAGAGAGAAATAGCCCTATAAATACTATTAACCACAACCTAAAACCTCTTACCTTGGAATATTGAAGTCTCATGATAAAAGGAACCACCAACTTTCATATGTTCTAAGCAAGGAACTCAAACCCTAGCTTTTTTACATGGCACGTTGCACTTTTACTTGTCCAACACTTTGTTTTTGCATTATTTAAACCAAATTGAATATATTTTATTATTTATTTGAGGCTAAATTATATTATATTAAGTTAAAATAAGTTAATTCGATAGTGTTGTAATTGTCATTATTACAATTTGTTTTTTAAATGCAGCTTTTTTGGGTCCTCCATTAATCGGTATCGGCGTTGAAAAATCATAATCGGTCGACCTCTAGATCCAACTCATCAAAATTTTGACTACATGAATCAGCTATTAGCTGTGTAGCTCTCCAGGACCAGAAGTGAAGAAACAGACATCACATAACAGACATCCAAAAATCTGGTTAAATGGACAAACATCTAAAAAACCTCCTACATCCTCAAAATGGAGAAAGAAAATCTTCACACTTTTACCTGTTAAATTGGCAGTCACTCGGCTAGCATTCCCATCCACAGGCAGCTTGGTCTGTCAGGTAACGGTGTCAACAGGGCCCAGGCGCATCCCGTGTCAACATGCTTAACCCACCCCCAACCCCCCACGTCGCTACACAAACATAGTGAACAATTTAGGCAGTCTATGCTCTTGACAATTGTACTCCACACAAATCAAAGGAGTCAAAGAACTGTTGGACCTTATAGCAACAAAACAAATAAAAACATTCAGGGTAGGACATTTTAATTTATTGTACATATTAACTATAATATGTTTGTCAATTGTGAGCTGTGGAAAGACTTCAATTGATGGACAACTAATCAACCACCTCACCTTTGCCAATGTGGACCTCCAGGATCTTTTTCTGCCGCAGAATCTTCCGTCCACTGCAGGCCTTGCAGCGGTCCTTGTGGCTGATGCGCTGGCCCTGGCCCTGGCAACCCCCGCACACGGTGGACACCTGCTGCACCATGCCCGGCCCCAGCTGGTGGAGGCGCACCTGCATGCCCGTGCCGTGACAGGACATGCACATCTCCACCGCACCCTTCCTTCCCCCGCGACCTACACCAAACCATAGCCATGTCAGTCCACATCACCCCAGTCGTTTGCAGCAGTAACTCTCATTACATCACTGTTAAACAGAACCTCACATGCTGCGTTTGACAGGGCGGTAAATGCTAGTCAACAGATAGCGATTCTGTGGATTAATGATCCGCTGTATAAATGTACTTGGAGTAAGAAAGAACATCTATGTATGCATTTTATAGTCAGAGCAACAAAAATGGAACCAAACAATACAGTTTGGGCATTGTACGATGATAATCTTAAAAATGTTTTACCCTAGCCGAGGCATTTACCTCTAACAGTTCATTGTTCATAATGTGATACGTAACAATTTTAAAAATGACATCCAATCCATGCATGAACACACAGGGCTATTCAACCTGATGACTTTAGGGTTACCACACTGGTCATTTTCATCCATCCCTTTTAATAAGGGACTGATCAAGACCAATGTTAACCAACAATGTTACATGTGTAGTAACGTAGCACCTTCACATCGCTCGCAAATAACATTCTTCTGGACAGCAAGTTTCCTCGTGGCGCCATTGAAGAGGTCTTCCAAAGAGACTGTGAGCTGATGAACCACATTCTTTCCTAGGTTGAGAGCACATTGGGGCAAAGCATTAGCTTTAGAGAAGTTAAGAAGAACCACAGAAAACAAAGGCCAGAATTTGAAGTCTTCTGTGGAAAGTAATTTGTCTCTGTACTTCATTTGGTTTTTACCTCTTCTCTCCCGGTGCAGTCGGCCACCTCCTCCAAAGAACATGTCAAAGATGTCCATGGGTGATCCAAAACCTCCGCCACCTCCGCTGCCCCCTCCTTTTATTGCCTTCTCCCCTCCCCGGTCGTACACCTCTCTCTTCTGGGAGTCTGACAGCACCTCATATGCCTGAGATATCTGCTTAAACTGGGAAGAAAAAAGAAAAAAACTGAATGAAAGGGGGATACCTAGTCAGTTGTACAACTGAAAGGTGCAGGTGCAGGACGACAGATTTTTTACCTTGTCAGCTTGGGGATTCAATCAAGCAACCTTTCGGTTACAGGCCCAAACGCGATCAATTCTCAGTGCAAACTACTAATAGAAATCTCAACTAGTACTCAAAAATATTAAACTTACTAGAATTTTCTGACAACTGTAGAAACAATTTATGTATTTTCCATATTCATCTCTTAAAAATAACCTGGCATAACCGGCATCAATGTGCTGGATTAGCATACATCGCTCCCGCTCTGAACTTGCCTCCAACTGGGCTTGAACCAGAGTCCTCTACCTTGCCAACACACGTGACCACCCGCTCGATAATGTGAAAAAAACTTGAGCTATACAATAGGAACCAATTGTATAGATCCATCTACGAAATGTCAAGCTAGCTGTGGAGTGAGCATACTGTACCTCTTAACTCTGCTACACTGGCATGAATAACTTATCTCCACTCAACCACTAGTCATAAATCAGAACCTATTCATAGGAGTTTTACGTTGTTTATAACATACACAGCTCACAAAGATAAAGGTGGTGCGACAAAAATAAACTCTGACCATCATGGACGCAAAGTGGTTTCCTGAATACTTCCACTCACTTTCTCCCCCTCCGTAGGGTTCTTGTCAGGGTGGTATTTCAAGGCCAGCTTACGATAAGCCTTTTTCAGCTCATCTGGTGTGGCATTGGGCTTAACACCCAACATATCATAAAAGCCGGTTTCCTTCACCATTCTTGTTGGTTACAGTCTGCAGAATAAAAAAAATTCACACAAGTGTCAGTTTCTCTTCCTGTATGACATAGTGCTGAGCGATGTGCTTTGAGGTTGGTTCAGAAATAGATTATAAAAAAATATATAAAGACATTGATTTTTTTTTGGGGGGGGGGCTATGCAGTCTTACAAAATCATTATCTTAGTAGTTCTTCAAAGTAAATATGGCATACTTTACGACTGCTGAACACAAACTATCAAATCTTAGATTGTACTTTCATGTAGATAGCACACGAAGCAACTAGGCGTTCAATGGATTATGTTTAGTGCAGTTAATGTAGAATATTGGCCTGTTGGGAAGAGTTTGGGCTTGATCTGATCTAAAAGAAACTGAGCATTGCACCCAGAAAGAAAAGAAAAAAATCACATGGAAATCAAATAATTTAACCGAAGTTGGTCAATTAGTTAATCGCTCAGCACTAATGCCATTCTATTTGCATTTGAAACCACTTATTGGTATGACAAGTTCCCCACCACTGCAACTTCATGATAGAAATATCCCAATCAGATAGCATTAGAAACAAAGTTGGTGAATAGCAACATATATTTTCAACATGAGGGGTTAGCGCTTAACATCTGAGTTTCTGAACCCAGAAGCTCAACAGCGTGAGACTTCTGTGAGCGCATGCTTAACAGACCTGAGGGGTGTCCTACTACAAAGCAAGCTAGATCTACTCAGGGTATCTACAGAAAATCAGCTTCAGTTAGCTTCACAATCCAGATCAGGCTTCTTCCAGCATACAACCATATTTATTGCTTGGCCAAATGCCAACAACTCTAGCAGGCTTGTAAATGTACATGGCTAGTCAAACTCCATGCCACAAATAAAAATAAGAGAAATTATCTTGCAAATTCGGCAGGCTATGGTGTGAAATAGAAGTGTAATCTTTCTTATCCTTAATTCCGATTTACGTGCACAACAAGTATCTTCCCCCACACTCCTATCGATAAAATAATTGTTTTGTCAAAACAAAAGTATTTCTGTGCGTGAATTTTAAAATGCATTCTGTCACTAATAAATGTGATCTTAACACTACTCTTTAACAAACATTTGCTTTCTCCCTAGTGTTCAGCTGTCAGCTTCGGTTTATGTAAACTACAATGCTGACGCTGTGTTTTAGCATCAATATTCATCGCTTGGGATACGGCTTTCAAACATATGGCTCTTCTTTCATCAGCAAGAAATCTTTAAATAAAGAGAGATACTTACTGTAGTAGTTTTGCACAGATCCACATAGCTATGGGAGCCCAATATTGGACTAAATTATGTTAGGTTTAAAGGGCTCTGGAAGCCAAAACAACCAAATAAACGTGAATCGATTCTCAATTGCGGTACGGTTCTAGAAATATAAATCCCTGTACTCTCATATCAACTTCAAATGTTAAATACATAATTACTGTATAGTGTTTTAACCGGGTTTAACAGTTGCAGAGGATAGTATTTTTCAGTGACACATTTGTGGCGTTTGTCTTCAGTTTACACACAGGTAAACGTTAGGTGTTCACTCAGACGCAGATAGCTAACATTAATTAGCACAGATAACGTTAGTCTACTGTCTTCTGTCTGTAAACAAGCGCTGTGACATGGGCTTATGGGAACTCTATAAAATGGTGTGTATCAATTTAACATTAATGTTTTACTATTAGGGTTATTTCTCTGATATGAAATATAAAGTCATGGTTCCACGTTAACGTTACGGTCTTTGCCAATACTAGAAGCGCTAGCTAGCGTCGAACGTTAGCCACGTCATTAACGCTGGCTAGCTAACGTTACATTATTACTAACAAAACAAGAGACCCATCTAGCTAGTTTCCCGTATCCAACACGATAAAGTTAGCTAGCCAGCTAGGTAACTTACCTTGGTTTGGTAGCCAGCTAGGCTAACGTTAGCTGGCCAGCTATCCACGACCTAGCTAACTGATAGTAGTAGCTTAGCTAGTAGTTTATTACTATACCAATTAGGAACATTACTTTTTGCAGAATGAAAACACCATTAAATTGTGATTAGCTACCTGTTACAATAGACGGCCGTTGAGAGAAAGGACCTTGTTTAACTTATAAACACCCCCGTCCTGGCGATGAACTTCCAGAACCTTCTACTACTTGTACCGCCTACTTTAATGGTGCTTTCAAGACAACTCGGAAAAAACGAGGTCAAACCATGACGTCGGTGATTTTCAGGTCGGGAAGTCGGGGGCTATAGAAAGATGCCCGAGTTTCCGATTTGGGATTCCGAGTTTGATGGACTTTCAAAAATGTGTTTAGTCGGAACGCGATTTTTTTTCTCTAGAGTACGAACTGAAGTCAGAGATTTCCCAATTCAGAATTCCGAGTTGTTTTGAACGTGGCATTATTGACAGTGGCATGTTTTCAAGGTTGCCAAGGGAAGCCGGCCTCCCCTAAAAATGACAAAGAAAAAAATATACAATTATTTATCTTTTGTCTCTCTGGGTTTCATAATTTTCCTTACATTCACAAGAGCCCCTCTGTATGTGTAGGCCATCTATCTGATGCTGTCTAGTTCAAAATACTATGACATTGTTGCCACCCCTAGCATTGAATGTAACGGAAGCCAGCAAACATTTGGCCTTTCTTTAAAAAGAAACAGGTGTAAAATAATAGCCAATCAGTCTCGAGCTGAACTGAACGAGCTCAAATGTGAATGTTCCTGACACACCAAAAAAAAGTGTCAAGGGGGAAGCCAGTTTGGATTTGTCCTCACTCCTATCAAATCGCATTGAGAGCATACTTCATTGACAGAAACAACTTGACTTGTTGCATCTTGTGTTGTTGTCCTCAGTTGGCTGGCTAGCTAAAGTTGTCCCTTTCCTAAATTAGCCATGGATGGAGATATGGAAAAACAATACATCATGTAACTAGTAGCTCAAACAGGCATCTTGGCAGGTGCATTTGGTGCATTTGGCATGTCAACACTTCTAACAAAAACAAGTAGTGATGAAGTCAATCTCTATTTTATTAGGACCCCCATTAGCTGTTGCGAAAGCAGCAGCTACTCTTGCTATGGTCCACACAAAACATGAAACATGACATAATACAGAACATTTATAAACAGGAACAGCTTGAGGACAGAACTACATAATTTTTTTAAACGGCACACATACTGAAGCCTACAAATCAATACATACACACAAAATATCTAGGCCAAATAGGGGAGAGGCGTTGTGCCTTGAGATGTTACGTCATCTATTTTTTTAACCAGGTTTGCTGTTAATTTGAGGAATATGAGATAGAAGGCAGTTCCATGCAATAATGGCTCTATATAATACTGTACGCTTTCTTGAATTTGTTCTGGATTTGGGGACTGTGAAAAAAAACCTGGTGGAATGTATGGTGGGGTAAGTGTGCGTGTCAAAGCTGTGTGTAAGTTGACTATGCAAACCATTTGGAATTTACAACACATTAATGTTTCTTAGAAAAATACCTGATGCAGTCAGTCTCTCCTCAACTCTTGGCCAAGAGAGACGAGCATTCATAGTATTTAAAATAGCTCTCTGATTACAATGAAGAGCAATATGTGCTTCTCTGTTCTGGGCCAGCTGCAGCTAACTAGGTTTTTCTTTGCAGCACTTGACCACACATGACTTGACACATGACTTGCTTTTTGGAGTGTGGTGTCAAAAAAACAGAGCATCTCTTTATTATGGACAGACCTCTCCCCATCATTTATAACCATTAAATCTATATGTTTTGACCATAACAGTTTAGAATCAAGTAATTTAGTCTCCTCAACTTGTTCAACAGCCACACCATGCATTACCAGATCCAGGTGAGGTCTAGAACTTAGGGAATGATTTGTACCAAATACAATGCTCTTCGTTTTAGACATGTTCAGGGCCAGTTTATTACTGGCCACCCATTCCAAAACTCTCTGCAACTCCTTGCATGGCCATGCAGTCATGGCTGAACACAGAGTACAGGAGGGGGCTGAGCACGCACCCCTGTGGGGCCCCCGTGTTGAAGATCAGCGTGACGGAGGTGTTGTTGCCTACCTTCACCACTTGGGGTAATCCCGTCAGGAAGTCCAGAAACCAGTTTCACAGGGAGGGGTTCAGACCCAGGGCACTGAGCTTAGTGATGAGCTTGGAGGGCACTATGCTGTTGAAGGCTGAGCTGTAGTCGATGAACAGCATTCTTACATAGGTATTTATCTTGTTTAGGTGGGATAGGGCAGTGTGCAGTGCAATGCTGTGGATTATGTCGTCCATGGGTCTGTTGGGGCGATATACAAATTGTAATGGGTCTAGGGTGTCAGGTAAGGTGGAGGTAATATGATCCTTAACTAACCTCTTAAAGCACTTCATTTCATGATGTCAGAAGTGAGTGCTATGGGGCGATAGTCATTTATACCGAACAAAAATATAAAACGCTATCTGCAACAATTTCAAATATTTGACTGAGTTACAGTTCATATAAGCAAATCAGTCAATTAAAATACATTCATTAGGCCCTAATGTATGGAGTTCACATGACTGGAAATACAGATACAAATCTGTTGGTCACAGATATTGTATCTTAAAAAAAAAGTAGGGGTGTGGATCAGAAAACCAGTCAGTATCTGGTGTGAACACCATATATATGCCTCATGCAGCGCGACACATCTCCTTCGCATAGAGTTGATCAGACTGTTGATTGTGGCCTGTGGAATGTTGTCCCACTACTCTTCAATGGCTGTGTGAAGCTGCTGGATGTTGGCGGAAACTGGAACACGCTCTCGTACATGTTGATCCAGAGCATCCCAGCATGCTCAATGACTGACATGTCTGGTGAGTATGAAGGCCATGCTAGAACTGGGACATTTTCAGCTTGCAGGAATTGTGTACAGATCCTTGCAACGTGGGGCAATGAAACATGTAACATGCATTATCATGTCTAACATGTCTAACGTCTATAGTTGTGAGGAGTTGTGAGGTGCGCGTAATGATGAGTGCCAGGCATGCGTAATGATGAAACCCAGGACCTGTGGTGTCAGTTTTGATGGGTATGGAGCAGCACGGGATGAGGGTCAAGGACCAGTAACACATCTGTAAATGGTATTCTTAATGTCTCCTTGGATCTCTACCAAATTAGGTAACTCCGCTTTTAGTTTTAATGCACCTCATTGCCGGAACCAACTGCAAAATACACTGAAATTGGATGCTCTGATGCAACTTGGGCAATTTAAAATGGTGCTATGTTCAGGTCTGAATGTATTAAAATTGTATTTGTTTTACCTTTATTTAAACAGGAAGTCACCATTTAGACCAGGGTCTCTTTTGCAAGGGACCCCTGCACATACAATTCATAGACAAATCAAAAATACAGCACAATGAAGAAAAACAGCCACAGTCCTTAGCAAACAGATATTACAAATGCCTTATAGATGAAAGAAAGAATTGTTCTGCCATATTTGTAGACTTGTCAAAAGCGTTTGATACTGTAGACAGTGTTATTCTGTTGAATAAGCGGCCCTCGATAGGGTTGGGTAGTGATGCTTGCCGATGTTTTCATAATTATCTCAATGACAGAACTCAGGCCATCAAGGTCGATGGGGTCAAATCTGAGTTCCTTGAGTTACATAAAGTGGTGTCCCAAGGTTCGATACGAGGCACACTACTGTTTACAATCTATATAAATAACATTGGTAATGATGTAAAAAATATATTTATTTGTATGCAGACAATAGTGTTGTATTCCATTGCTCCATTGGTTGGCCAAGCCTTTTCACATTTGAAGTCTAATTTTCAAGCCTATTATTGTCAAGCACTATTATTGTATCTAAAGTTAGTGCTAAATGCAAAGGCCCACAACCCAAATTTAAATGAATTTGTAATGACTAGTTTGAACGGTACACAAATTGAGTTCCTTCCTACAACTATCTTGGTATCTGGCTTGATGACAAACTGTCATTTAAAAAACATGTCACTGAGCTGGTAAAGAAGTGGAAGTTCTTTTACAGAAACAAAGCAAGTCAGACTTTTGTTAATATGAAGGAAATTGTCCAGGTTTTTTTTACGTCTATTTTCGATTATGAGGATATTATCTACACTCTAAAAAGAAAAAGTACCTGGAGTATCCTACACGGGTTCTTCAAATTGAACCTGTGGGCCCTGTAAGTTCTTTGAAGAACCCTTTGGGGGTTATTTCAATAATCCCTTTTAATGGCTCCTCGAAGAACCCTTTGAACAACCTTTTGGGTTGATTTATTTAACTACGCCCCCCTCCCCTATTATTATTAATAGTGATAATACACATAACAATAACACAATATTTTTGTTCTCAGTGTTTATTATCATTTTAGTGGCAAAGCATAATTAAACAAAATTAAACAAATCCAAATATGAGGTAAACTCCAATATATCCTCTGGCATGTTTTGTATTTGTATTTATTATGGATCCCCATTACTCTTCCTGGGGTTCAGAAAAATTAAAGCAGTTTATACAATTTTAAAACATTACAATACATTCACAGACTTCACAGACATTCACAGACTGCCCTCAGGCACATACTCCACCACTACCACATATCTACAGTATTAAATTCATGTGTATGCATAGTGCGTATTTTATCATGTGTATGTATAGTGCGTATGTTATCGTGTGTGTGTGTGTGTGTGTGTGTGTGTGTGTGTGTGTGTGTGTGTGTGTGTGTGTGTGTGTGTGTGTGTGTGTGTGTGTGTGTGTGTGTATGCATGTGTCTGTGCCAATGTTTGTGTTGCTTCACAGTCCCCGCTGTTCCACAAGGTGTTTTTTAAATATATTTTTAAAATATATTTTTACTGCTTACTTGATGTGGAATAGAGTTCCATGTAGTCATGGCTCTATGTAGTACTGTGCATCTCCCATAGTCTGTTCTGGACTTGGGGACTGTGAAGAGACCTCTTGTGGCATGTCTTGTGGGGTATGCATGGGTGTCCGAGCTGTGTGCCAGTAGTTTAAACAAAAAGCTTGGTACATTCAGCTTGTCAACACTTCTTACAAAAACAAGTTGTGATGAAGTCAATCTCTCATCCACATTGAGCCATGAGAGATTGACATGCATATTATTAATATTAGCTCTCTGTGTACATCCAAGGGCCAGCCGTGCTGCCCTGTTCTGAGCCAAATATGAAAAGATAGATGGTATCATCATAAAACAATACCAATTTAGATACTACAAGGGACAAACCTTACCTTAAATTGAGGATATCTTTACATTTTTCAGTTAAGTGCCTGCTGTCCTTTCAAATTCAAGTCCAAATGTTTCAGTTGGGCATAACTAAGGAAGAAGAACTAAGGAGGTTCCTTTTAAAATATTTTTTTTGAAACTTTAACTAGGCAAGTTGGTTCCTTGATGAACCCCACTTCCTATAGGGTTCTTGGAATAACCTTTTGGGGACCATTTTCAGTGCCAAAAGCCCTTTGAGAACCCTTTGAAGAACTTTTAGGATCTTAGAAGAACCCTTGTTGAACCCCTAATTTTTTGAGTGTATATATATTTTTTTACCTTTATTTAACCAAGCAAGTCAAGAACAAATTCTTATTTTCAATGACAGCCTGGGAACAGTTGGTTAACTGCCTGTTCAAGGGCAGAACGACAGATTTGTACCTTGTCAGCTCGGGGGTTTGAACTCACAACCTTCCGGTTACTAGTCCAACGCTCTAACCACTAGGCTACCCTGTCGCCCCATGTATGCATGTAGCAGTATCTACACTTAAACCACTAGATGCTGTTGTGTCCTTAGGTTTATTAGTGGTAATGGTTATATAACTCATCAGGCCTGTAGATTGCTACTAATGAAAATGTGGTGAAGGTGAGTTGGACTGATTTGATTGACTTAAAATCAATGTCCTGCCTGGGCAATTCCATGCAAGATTGCCCAAAGATATTTATAGCCTTTCACCTTGGAGTTGTATGCACATTTTTGTTGTGATGTTTCAACCCACCCACCTATAAAAGTGACAGGATTGATTGTAACAGGGTTGATGCTTTAATCTTAAAGGGCAACTGTACTTACTGATTATGCCTCGGTTTAGATTTGTTTCATTAAGAAATTCCAGCAGCATACTGAATTCAACCGTCAATTTGTTTTCTGGGTGTGGTTTGATGTGGGGGTCTCATGGTCATGGCTAGAAAGGATCCAGCTTTTGTCAAATTTACCTCAAAAGTTGACATGTATTGCATTTTAGCTAACCCTAACCCTTTTTCCTAACCTTAACTTAATAATCTTAACCTGTGTAAATTCTTCTAGCCTGCTAAGAAAATTCAATTCTGACATTAATTTGACAAAAGCTAGATCTATTCTAGCCATGACCTTGCCTCTTGTATGTGTTCTCAGGTGGGAAGAGTTAGCAAATTTATTTTTATTGGTTACATACACATGGTTAGCAGATGTTAATGTGAGTGCAGCAAAATGCTTGTGCTTCTAGTTCCGACAGTGCAGCAACATCTATCATGTAGTCTAACAATTCCACAATAACTACCTAATACACACAAATCTAAGTAAGGAATGGAATTTGAGTATATGAATGTATGGATGAGCAATGACAGAGCGGCATAGGCAAGTATGAAATACAGTATATACATTTGAGATGAGTAATGCAAGATATGTAAACATTATTAAAGTGACATTATTAAAGTGATTAGTGATCCATTTAATAAAGTGGCCGATGATTTCAAGTATATACCGTTGAAGTCGGAAGTTTACATACACCTTAGCCAAATACATTTAAACACAGTTTTTCACAATTCCTGACATTTAATACTTGTAAAAATTCCTGTCTTAAGACAGTTAGGATCACCACTTTATTTAAGAATGTGGAATGTCAGAATAATAGTAGAGAGAATTATTTATTTCAGCTTTAATTTATTTCATCACATTCCCAGTGGGTCAGAGGTTTACATACACTCAATTAGTATTTGGTAGCATTGCCTTTAAATTGTTAACTTGGGTCAAAGTTTCAGGTAGCCTTCCATAAGCTTCCCACAATAAGTTGGGTGAATTTTGGCCCATTACTTCTGACAGAGCTGGTGTAACTCAGGCAGGTTTGAAGGCTTCCTTGCTCGCACACACTTTTTTCAGTTCTGCTCACAAATGTTCTATAGGATTGAGGTCAGGGCTTTGTGATGGACACTCCAGTACCTTGACTTTGCTATCCTTAAGCCATTTTGCCACAACTTTGGAAGTATGCTTGAGGTCATTGTCCATTTGGAAGACCCAAGCTTTAACTTCCTGACTGATGTCTTCAATATATCCACATAATGTTCCTCCCTCATGATGCCATCTATTTTGTGAAGTGCACCAGTCCCTCCTGCAGCAAAGCACCCCCACAACATGATGCTGCCACCCCCGTGCTCACGGTTGGGATGGTGTTCTTCGGCTTGCAAGCCTCCCCCTTTTCCCTCCAAACATAACGATGGTCATTATGGCCAAACAGTTCTATTTTTGTTTCATCAGACCAGAGGACATTTCTCCAAAAAGTATGATCTTTGTCACCATGTGCAGTTGCAAACCATAGTCTGGCTTTTTTATGGTGGGTTTGGAGCAGCGGCTTCTTCCTTGCTGAGCGACCTTTCAGGTTATGTTGATATTGGACTTGTTTTACTGTGGATACAGATACTTTTGTACCTGTACTTTTGTAACTCCAGCATCTTCACAAGGTCCTTTGCTGTTGTTCTCGGATTGATTTGCACTTTTCACACCAAAGTACGTTCATCTCTAGGAGATAGAACGTGTCTCCTTCCAGAGCGGTATGGCGGCTGCGTGGTCCCATGGTGTTTATACTTGGGTACTATTGTTTGTACAGATGAACGTGGTACCTTGAGGCGTTTGGAAATTGCTCCCAAGGATGAACCAGACCTTGTGGAGGTCCACATTTTTTTTCGGAGGTCTTGGCTGATTTCTTTAGATTTTCCCATGATGTTAAGCAAAAGGCACTGAGATGAAAGGTAGGCCTTGAAATACATCCACAGGTACACCTCCAATTGACTCATATGATGGCCGGTTCCCCTCTTTCCACTGGGATTCTCTGCCTCTAACCCTATTACAGGGGCTGAGTCACTGGCTTACTGGTGCTCTTCCATGCCGTCCCTAGGAGGGGTGCTTCACTTGAGTGGGTTGAGTCACTGATGTGATCTTCCTGTCTGGGTTGGCGCCCCCCCCCCCCCTTGGGTTATGCCGTGGCGGAGATCTTGTGGGCTATACTCGGCCTTGTCTCAGGATGGTAAGTTGGTGGTTGAAGATATCCCTCTAGTGGTGTGGGGGCTGTGCTTTGGCAAAGTGGGTGGGGTTATATCCTTCCTGTTTGGCCCTGTCCGGGGGTATCATCGGATGGGGCCACAGTGTCTCCTGACCCCTCCTGTCTCAGCCTCCAGTATTTATGCTGCAGTAGTTTATGTGTCGGGGGCCTAGGGTCAGTTTGTTATATCTGGAGTACTTCTCCTGTCTTATCCGGTGTCCTGTGTGAATTTAAGTACGCTCTCTCTAATTCTCTCTTTCTTTCTCTCTCTCGGAGGACCTGAGCCCTAGGAACATGCCTCAGGACTTCCTGGCATGATGACTCCTTGCTTTCCCCAGTCCACCTGGCCGTGCTGCTGCTCCAGTTTCAACTGTTCTGCCTGTGATTACTATTTTTTGACCATGCTGGTCATTTATGAACATTTGAACATCTTGGCCATGTTCTGTTATAATCTCCACCCGGCACAGCCAGAAGAGGACTGGCCACCCCTCATAGCTTGGTTCCTCTCTAGGTTTCTTCCTAGGTTTTGGCCTTTCTAGGGAGTTTTTCCTAGCCACCGTGCTTCTACACCTGCATTGCTTGCTGTTTGGGGTTTTAGGCTGGGTTTCTGTACAGCACTTTGAGATATCAGCTGATGGGCTATATAAATAAATTTGAATTAGCCTATCAGAAGCTTCTAAAGCCATGACATAATTTTCTGGAATTTTCCAAGCAGTTTAAAGGCACAGTCAACTTAGTGTATGTAAACTTCTGACCCACTGGAATTGTGATACAGTGAACTTTAAGTGAAATAATCTGTCTGTAAACAAAAAGTAGATGTCCTAACCGATTTGCCAAAACTAAATTAGTTTTAATGACTCCAACCTAATTGTATGTAAACTTCCGACTTCAACTGTATCCATGGAGTAACCATGGTAAGTCTGATGTTTAGACAAATGTGACCGACCGCCTTGTTTCGGACTTATGTAGCAAAATTTGAAATTGTGTTTTTTACATTGGATAAAAGTAGACACACAGGGCTAGAAATGGAACAATGGGAAATAAATTCTGCTTTGAAAGTTGATAAACTTGCAACCCCACTTTTGAGAAAATGGCCCTTGAAGCACTTCTTTGTCTACACCCATTCAACATTGTTCACACCCTCTTAAACCTTAACCCCACCTGTCTCTTTAAGGATTCACATGAGACTGTGTGCTAAACAGAGTGAGTAGTTTAGTAAACAACCAAAGATTTCAAAACTAAATATGGTCAAAGTAGTTGTCTACAATAAGGAACAATTCCAGTTAAAAATACACTATCTAGTCCTTGGCCTATATCCTAATCTGACTTGGTGCAGTTCTTCACATTACCGTCTCTGGTAAACAAACACTATATCAAACAAAATGTGTCAAATGCACAGGATACAGAAGGTGTTAACTGTACCGTGAAATGATTACGTGCATAGTAGCAATGTCAAATCCAGATAAAAATATTTTATACATATTAAACATTTTATTAGATGACACTTACCCGACATACTTGGCGAAATTCATGGGGCATGTGAAATAAATGCTATAACCACCCCCAAGCCACATCTAGCTAAGTGGATGGGTCACAGTTGTCTAGAAATGTACAGTACACTACCATTCAAAAGTTTTAGAACACCTACTCATTCACTGTTATATCTTTATTTTTTACTATTTTCTACATTGTAGAATAATAGCGAAGACATCAAAACTATGAAATAACACATATAGAATCATGTAGTAACCAAAAAAGTGTTAAACAAATCTAAATATATTTCATATTTGAGATTCTTCAAATAGTCACACTTTGCCTTGGTGATAGCTTTGCAAAACTCTTGGTATTTCTCAACCAGCTTCATGAGGTAGTCACCTGGAATGTATTTCAATTTCCAGGTGTGCCTTCTTAAAAGTAAATTTTTCAAATGTCTTTCCTGCTTAAAGCGTTTGAGCCAATCGGTTGTGTTGTGACAAGGTAGGGGGTATACAGAAGATAGCCCTATTTGGTAATAAGACCAAGCCCATATTATGGCAATAATCATGCCAACAATAACCATAATAGTCTCTTGAAACTCTAGGGGCGCTATATCATTTTTGGATAAAAAGACGTGCCCGTTTTAAGCGCAGTATTTTGTCACAAAAAAATGCTCGACTATGGATATAATTGGTAGCTTTGGAAAGAAAACACTCTGACGTGTCCAGAACTGCAAAGATATTCTCTGTGCGTGCCCTAGAACGTGAGCTACAGGCAAAACCAAGATGAGACGGCATCCAGGAAATGAGCAGGATTTTTGAGGCTCCGTTTTCCATTGTCTCCTTATATGGCTGTGAATGCGAGAGGAATGAGTCTGCCCTTTCTGTCGTTTCCCCAAGGTGTCTGCAGCATTGTGACGCATTTGTAGGCATATCATTGGAAGATTGACCATAAGAGACCACATTTACCAGGTGTCCGCCCAGTGTCCTGCGCCAAAGTATTTTTCCATGGAATTCAGAGAAGAAAGCATGCTTCCACGAACGATATATCAATGAAGAGATATGTGAAAAAACACCTTGAGGATTGATTCCAAACAACGTTTGCCATGTTTCGGTCGATATTATGGAGTTAATTCGGAAAAAGTTTGACGTTGTTGGTGACTGAATTTTTGGTTCGTTTCGGTAGCCAAATGTGATGTACAAAACGGAGCGATTTCTCCTACACAAAGATGCTTTCCGGAAAAACTGGACATTTGCTATGTAACTGAGAGTCTCCTCATTGAAAACATCCGAAGCTCTTCAAAGGTAAATGATTTTATTTATTTGGTTATCTGGTTTTTGTGAAAATGTTGCGTGCTAAATGCTACTCAAAATGCTAAGCTAGCTTAGCATACTCTTACACAAATTAGTGAATTGCTATGGTTCAAAAGCATATTTTGAAAATCTGAGATGACAGTGTTGTTAAGAAAAGGCTAAGCTTGAGAGTAGGCACATTATTTTCATTTTATTTGCGATTTTCAGAAATCGTTAACGTTGCGTTATGCTAATGAGCCTGAGGCTTTATTCACGATCCCGGATCCGGGATGGGGAGTTTCAAGAGGATAAGTAAAGAAAAATTACAGTCCATTATTACTTTAAGACATGAAGGTTAGTCAATACGGAACATTTCAAGAACTTTGAAAGTTTCTTCAAGTGCAGTCACAAAAACCATCAAGCGCTATGATGAAACTGGCTCTCATGAGGACTGCCACAGGAATGGAGGACCCAGAGTTACCTCTGCTGCAGAGGATAAGTTCATTTGAGTTTATTTTTGATTATTTATTGAATATTCGAAACATACAATATACTTCCAGTGAAGCCGCTCAATAACTACATCATACCAGTCATCCAACAGATTCCCATTCAGAGCGACACACAGAAGCATCCAGGGTCAATGCCCTGCTCAAGGGCATGTTGACCGATCTACCACCAGGCCAAAAAACGTGAACCCGAACACTCCAAGATCCCCCCACAGTTCCCCAATAGCTGTCCCTCAACCATTCGAGACCCCTGCCACAGTCCCACCAGGAAGAAAAAATCAAAATCAAAAATACAATTAATTCCATTCCCCACCCCCAAGAACCCCCCAATGTACCAACAACCAAGAGAATGAACTAAAGAAAAAAAGGAAAAGACAGAAGAAAACAGTAAACAACAATACAAAAATAAAAAATAAAATAAAATAAAACTAAACAATACATTTAAAACAAAGGACATCAAGGACAACTAAAATCATAACAGCAATGCCAACTGTATATGTTTGTGTGCATGTCTGGCACTATTACATGTTCAGTATTGTCAGGACCCGGTTACGAACCTGGGTCTCCGGAGTGAGAAACAGTCACTTAACCAACTGAGCCACGAATAGTCAGCAGAACCCAGAAGATGAGGCAGACACAGCAGTACTTAAGACGGTGTATTTAATAAAGTAAAAAGGAGAAGTCCTTCAATACAAAAAAATGGCAAATCCAAAAGGTGGTAGGAATAGCACAAAAAGCCTCAAGAGATACTCAAAAATAAAAACAGAATTCCACAAGAGCATCCACCGGAATCGACAAGAATACACAGAACACTAGGGCTGGGTGCTAACATACAAACACAGAGCACAGAACTGAGGGAAACTAAGGGTTTAAATACAATCAGGGGAAAAACGAGGCACAGGTGCAAATAATAATGGGGAACAAGGGAAAAAACATGAGGTCAAAAAGCACAATGGGGACATCTAGTGACCAAAACCCGGAACAACCCTGGCCAAATCCTGACAGAATCCCCCCTAGGAACGGCTCCTGACGTTCCTACCAGCTCTCTCAGGGTGGAGGGCCCTGAACTGACGAATGAGGTCAGGGTCCAGGATGTCTTTGGCAGGAACCCAGGAGCGCTCCTCGGGACCGTAGCCTTCCCAGTCCACCAGATACTGCCAGGACCGCTGCACCCGGCGGGAATCCAGTATCCGATGGACGGTATAAGCCGGCTGGCCTCCAATGACACGAGGCGGAGGGGGAGGTCTGTCTGCCGGGACAAGGGGAGAAAAAACAACAGGTTTTAACAATGAAATGTGAAATGTGGGATTAATCTTAAGGGATCTGGGTAAGTGTAGGCGATAAGAAACTGGGTTAACTCTCCTGGCAACCTTGAAGGGACCGATGTATTTTTGGAAAGCTTGCGAGACTCCACCCGTAGAGGTAAGTCTCTTGTGGAGAGCCAGACTCTCTGGCCGGTGCGCAGGGTAGGCCCGGGACGGCGACGTCTGTTGGCTTGTTGTTGGTACCTCTGTGAGGAACGCATAAGATTAAGACGGGTCTTCCTCCACATAAGCCGACAGCGTCTGACGAACTTCAAGGCTGAAGGCACTCTGACTTCTGCCTCCTGGTCCGGGAACAATGGAGGAGCATAGCCAAACTGACACTCGTGCGGGGACATACCAGTGGAGGAGGAGCGCAAGGTGTTGTGCGCGTATTCGGCCCAAACAATAAAGGATGACCATGTGGACGGGTTGTCACGAGTCATACATCGGAGGGTGGTTTCCAGCTCTTGATTCATCCTCTCTGTTTGGCCGTTGGACTCCGGATGGTACCCTGAAGATAGACTGGCAGAAGCCCCCATGAGTTGGCAGAAGGCCTTCCAAAACCTTGAGGCGAACTGGGGACCTCTGTCAGAAACCATATCTTGAGGAATGCCGAAGACTCGGAACACATGATTAATTACCAACTCAGCCGTTTCCTTGGCAGAAGGTAACTTAGTCAGAGGGACGAACCTGGCCGCCTTTGAAAACCTGTCGATTATGACTAGGATAGTAGTATTGCCATGGGATGGAGGAAGTCCAGTAATAAAGTCCAATGAGATATGGGACCAGGGTCTGTGGGGAACAGGTAAAGGGTGAAGGAGTCCTTGAGGGCGGAGGTGAGAAGATTTGCCCTGACAGCACACGGGACAGGCATTGACGAAAGTGGCAACGTCTTCTCTTATGGTAGGCCACCAGAACTTACGCTGGATGAACTCCAAGGTGCGACCTACGCCCGGATGACAGGTGAGGCGAGAGGAGTGCCCCCACAGAAGGACCTGAGTCCTCACTGCCTTGGGGACAAACAACCGATTGGCAGGACCTCCTTTCGGGTCCGGTTCGCTAGCTTGAGCACGTCTCACGGTATCCTCAACTTGCCACGAGATCGGAGCCACAATCTTAGCAGCAGGAAGGACAGGCATGTCCGTGTCATCTCGAATGGCAGGATCGTAGACAGGGCATCCGGTTTGAGATTCTTCGACCCGGGCCGATAGGTGAGGATAAACTGGAATCGATTGAAGAAAAGAGACCATCTAGCTTGTCTAGAGTTCAACTGCTTCGCCTGCTGGATATACTCCAGATTTCTGTGGTCCGTAAGCACTTGAAACGGGTGAGAAGCCCCCTCGAGCCAGTGTCTCCATTCCTTCAATGCCATCTTAACCGCTAGGAGTTCACGATCCCCCACATCGTAGTTCCTCTCAGTCGGGGTAAGCCGGTGTGAGAAGAAAGCGCACGGATGAAGCTTCTTGTCTTCACCCCTCTGAGACAGGACAGCTCCAACACCAACCTCTGATGCGTCTACCTTGGTGGAGAGTCAGGAGCTGTTTGGCTGAGTCAGAACCACTGCTTGGGCCTTGAAACACTCGTTTGAATTCCTCAGCAAAGGCAGAGTAGCTGGCACAGCAGGAACTATGGGCATCCCACACAGCAGTAGCCCAGGCCAGGGCTTTTTCCGACAGCAGGGTGATGATATAAGCGATCTTAGACCGGTCGGTGGGAAACGACGAGGGTTGTAGCTCAAAGGAGAGAGAACATTGGGTGAGAAACCCTTTACAAGCACTTGGATCACCTGAGAACCGTTGGGGAGGTGGAAGACGAGGTTCAGCCAGGGGGTTAACTGCCATGGGTACGTGAATCTGAGGTACTGGGACGGGAACTGTTGCCGGGGTAAGACGATCAGATATTTGCTTAATGGAAGTCAGCATCTCCGACAGAAGATGAGAATGTCTAGCCATTAAGGCCTCTTGCTGAACCAGGGCGGCTTCGTGGCGTTGGACAGTCTCCTGGTGGTGGGACAGCATGGCAAAAAGGTCCTGGGAACTGGCTGCCTCTGGGTCCATTTTTGGCTCTGTGTTTCTGTCAGGACCCGGTTACGAACCTGGGTCTCCGGAGTGAGAAACAGTCACTTAACCAACTGAGCCACAAATAGTCAGGAGAACCCAGAAGATGAGGCAGACACAGCAGTACTTAAGACGGTGTATTTAATAAAGTAAAAAGGAGAAGTCCTTCAATACAAAAAAATGGCAAATCCAAAAGGTGGTAGGAATAGCACAAAAAGCCTCAAGAGATACTCAAAAATAAAAACAGAATTCCACAAGAGCATCCACCGGAATCGACAAGAATACACAGAACACTAGGGCTGGGTGCTAACATACAAACACAGAGCACAGAACTGAGGGAAACTAAGGGTTTAAATACAATCAGGGGAAAAACGAGGCACAGGTGCAAATAATAATGGGGAACAAGGGAAAAAACATGAGGTCAAAAAGCACAATGGGGGCATCTAGTGTCCAAAACCCGGAACAACCCTGGCCAAATCCTGACACAGTATATCACAAAAGTGAGTACACCCTCACATTTTTGTAAATATATGAGTATATCTTTTCATGTGACAACACTGAAGAAATGACACTTTGCTACAATGTAAAGTAGTGAGTGTACAGCTTGTATAACAGTGTAAATTTGCTGTCCCCTCAAAATAACTCAACACACAGCCATTAATGTCTAAACCTCTGGAAACAAAAGTGAGTACACCCCTAAGTCCTCTAGTAAACTTTGATTAAATTTCCAATATCCCCGTCCATTTGGAAAATCTATAAGTGTTATGTGAATGCCAATTAGATGATGATCCGACCGCATTCTGTCTCCTATTAAAGCTTTTTTAACCTTTGATGCAAGAGAGAAAGAGACAAGAAAGTAGTCAAGACTGCTAGCTTGATTAATTCTCCATGTATATCTCACTAGGCTATGTATATCAGATAAACTATGTATATCTCACTCACTAGGTTTTTTAGTCTCCAAATGTCCACCATTTCTAATGTGTCCATAATATTTGTGATTTCCTTAAGGTGATGATAGTTTGTAGAGTGATTACCTTTACGGTCCATTGAGGTACTCAACACTGTTAGTCTCCTACCATAACAATTAGATCATTTGTTGTCTGTAAGTTCAATAAATTGGTATAAATGTTTTGAAAGAAGTCTGGATATTCCTGATTTGGACCATGTAGATTGATGAGCCAAATGTATTTTTCGTCCACTTTCATATTCAAAAGGATCCACCTTCCTTGCAAATCATTCCTGACTATTTGCACAGTCAGATCAACATTTTTGTTAATTGATATCATCACACCCTTTGAGTTCCTTTGTCCATGACAGAAAATTATTTATCCACCCCATTCCTTTTCCACACAACTAGAGTGAGTTTCCTGTAAACAGTATATGTTATATTCCTTTTCCTTTAGCCATGTAAAGACTGATCTTTTTTTATGATCTGCTAAACCGTTACAATTAGAACTGGCTATACTTATTTCACCCCTTACCATAACTAGATACTATTCTCAGTCTAAATTGACCATAATTAGTGCTTGTAAAGTTACTGCCATCAGAGGTACAGTGCCTTGCGAAAGTATTCGGCCCCCTTGAACTTTGCGACCTTTTGCAACATTTCAGGCTTCAAACATAAAGATATAAAACTGTATTTTTTTGTGAAGAATCAACAACAAGTGGGACACAATCATGAAGTGGAACGACATTTATTGGATATTTCAAACTTTTTTAACAAATCAAAAACTGAAAAATTGGGCGTGCAAAATTATTCAGCCCCTTTACTTTCAGTGCAGCAAACTCTCTCCAGAAGTTCAGTGAGGATCTCTGAATGATCCAATGTTGACCTAAATGACTAATGATGATAAATACAATCCACCTGTGTGTAATCAAGTCTCTGTATAAATGCACCTGCACTGTGATAGTCTCAGACGTCCGTTAAAAGCGCAGAAAGCATCATGAAGAACAAGGAACACACCAGGCAGGTCCGAGATACTGTTGTGAAGAAGTTTAAAGCCGGATTTGGATACAAAAAGATTTCCCAAGCTTTAAACATCCCAAGGAGCACTGTGCAAGCGATAATATTGAAATGGAAGGAGTATCAGACCACTGCAAATCTACCAAGACCTGGCCGTCCCTCTAAACTTTCAGCTCATACAAGGAGAAGACGGATCAGAGATGCAGCCAAGAGGCCCATGATCACTCTGGATGAACTGCAGAGATCTACAGCTGAGGTGGGAGACTCTGTCCATAGGACAACAATCAGTCGTATATTGCACAAATCTGGCCTTTATGGAAGAGTGGCAAGAAGAAAGCCATTTCTTAAATATATCCATAAAAAGTGTCGTTTAAAGTTTGCCACAAGCCACCTGGGAGACACACCAAACATGTGGAAGAAAGTGTTCTGGTCAGATGAAACCAAAATTTAACTTTTTGGCAACAATGCAAAACGTTATGTTTGGCGTAAAAGCAACACAGCTCATCACTCTGACCACACCATCCCCCCTGTCAAACATGGTGACAGCTCCTTGCAGACTGGCAGCCCCTTGCAGACTGGCAGCTCTGGCTGCTCCATGCAGACTGGCAGCTCTGGCTGCTCCATGCAGACTGACAGCTCCTTGCAGATGGCAGCTCCCTGCAGACTGACAGCTCCTTGCAGACTGACAGCTCCTTGCAGACTGGGAGCTCCTTGCAGACTGGCAGCTCTGGATTCTCCATGCAGACTGACAGCTCCTTGCAGACTGGCAGCTCCTTGCAGACTGGCAGCTCCATGCAGACTGGCAGCTCCGGCTGCTCCATGCAGACTGACAGCTCTGGCTGTTCCATGAAGACGGACAGCTCGGGCTGCTCCATGCAGACTGACAGCTCTGGCTGCTCCATGCAGACTGACAGCTCGGGCTGCGCTAAACAGGCGGGAGTCTCCGGCAGCGCAGGAGAGGAGAAAGGCTGGGGCAGCGCTGAACAGGCGGGAGACTCCGGCTGCGCAGCAGAGTAGGAATGTTCTGGCTGCGCTGAACAGGCGGGTGACTCCGGCTGCGCTGGAGAGGCGAGAGGCTCAGACAGCGCAGGAGAGGAGGAAGGATCGGGCAGCGCTGAACAGGCGGGAGACTCCGGCTGCGCAGCAGAGTAGGAATGTTCTGGCTGCGCTGAACAGGCGGGTGACTCCGGCTGCGCTGGAGAGGCGAGAGGCTCAGACAGCGCAGGAGAGGAGGAAGGCTCGGGCAGCGCTGAACAGGCGGGAGACTCCGGCAGCGCAGGTGAGGAGAAAGTCTCCGGTAGCGCTGGAGAGGCGAGGCGCACTGTAGGCCTGATGCGTGGTGCTGGCACTGGTGGTACTGGACCGAGAACACGCACAGGAAGCCTGGTACGGGGAGCTGCCACCGGAGGACTGGTGTGTGGAGGTGGCACTGGATAGACCGGACCGTGCAGGCGCACTGGAGCTCTTGAGCACCGAGCCTGCCCAACTTTACCTGGCTCGATGCCCACTCTAGCCCGGCCAATACGAGGAGCTGGTATGTACCGCACCGGGCTATGCACCCGCACTGGAGACACCGTGCGCTCCACAGCATAACACGGTGCCTGCCCGGTCTCTTTAGCCCCCGGTAAGCACAGGAAGTTTGCGCAGGTCTCCTACCTGGCATAGCCATACTCCCTGTGAGCCCCCCCCCCCCAAGAAATTTTTGGGGCTGACTCTCGGGCTTCCAACCGCGTCGCCGTGCTGCCTCTTCATGCCAGCGCCTCTCCGCTTTCGCCGCCTCCAGTTCTTCCTTGGGACGACGATATTCTCCAGGCTGAACCCAGGGTCCTTTACCGTCCAGTTCGTCCTCCCATGTCCATTCCTTCTCTCGCTGCACCTTGGGGCGGCTACACTCCCCTGGTTTAACCCAGGGTCCTCTCCCGTCGAGGATTTCCTCCAAAGTCCAGAAAGTTTTGTTACGCTGCTCCTGCTGCGGCTGTTGCCTGTTACCACGCCGCTTGGTCCTGTTGTGGTGGGTGATTCTCTAACGGCTTTCTTCTGTTGAAGGAGGAGCGGACCAAAATGCAGCGTCGTGGTTACTCATATTTATTAATGGAAAATGACTAGACATGAAAATACTGAAATGTACAAAAACAACAGACGGAAACGTGAAAAAACTATACAGCCTGTCTGGTGAAACATAAACACAGAGACAGGAACAATCACCCACGAAACACTCAAAGAATATGGCTGCCTAAATATGGTTCCCAATCAGAGACAACGATAATCACCTGACTCTGATTGAGAACCACCTCAGGCAGCCATAGACTATGCTATACACCCCACAAAACCCCAAGACGAAACACACCACAATAAACCCATGTCACACCCTGGCCTGACCCAATAAATGTAGATAAACATAATATATTTTGACCAGGGCGTGACAGTTTCTAAGGATTCCACGACGCGGTTAGCCTTTACGGCTGGGATTGCAAGTTTGCGTTCCTTTTTTTGCGTGTATTCCACGAGTTCTAACTGGCTGTACTACAGCCACCTGTCATCGTCGTGGGGAAGACACATTGTTATCTTTTCGTAAAAGAACTGGCTGGAGTAAAGAGCCAATCTGGACACTAAGGAGATCCTGAGGGAAATCGACGAGTACCAACAGCTTTACGCTATGAAGGAACAACATACTCCTTCATGGAAAGATCCGAACACCTCACAAAATAACTTTAACCCAACAAGAAAAGAAAAACAGGTTCATATACAGACACGGACGATTTACTTACCTAAAAATTTTTTTTTCTGTGGCTTAGTAGCCGCCTTGTACCTTGTAATCTGCCTTCTGAGCTCTGGCCCAATTGTAGACAGAATATTGTTAATTTGCTCTTGGCTCATTCTAAAGTACTGGTGACGGCGTGCTCCATCTAGACAAAGTTCAGCAACCAGGTGGTAGTAATCTCCCTGCTGTCTCCTCTGTTGGTTGATAGTGTGCTCCCAATGTGCCTAGCTTCCTGATGGTTCTTCATATGTCTGTGAAGTTATATTTTCAAAAAGCTAATTTTTAGGTAAAGAAAAAAATCGGTATAAACCCAAATCAAATGTATTTTTAAAGCTGTTTTTACATCAGCCAATGTCACAAAGGGCTATACAGAAACCCAGCCTAAAACCCCAAACAGCAAGCAATGCAAATGTAGAAGCACGGTGGCTAGGAAAAACTCCCTAGAAAGGCAGGAACCTCAGAAGAAACCTAGAGAGGAACCAGGCTCTGAGGGGTGGCCAGTCCTCTTCTGGCTGTGCCGGGTGGAGATTATAACAGTACATGGCCAAGGTGTTCAAACGTTCATAGATAACCAGCAGGGTCAAATAATAAGAGTCACAGTGGTTGTAGAGGGTGCAACAGGTCAGCACCTCAGGAGTAAATTTCAGTTGGCTTTTCATAGCCAATCATTCAGAGTTAGAGACAGCAGGTGCAGTAGAGACACAAAAAATAAAATAATAAAACACTCCCTGATGCTTCTGTTAGGTGAGGTGTAATTCCGTAACGAGTGCGCTGAGAGTCCGGAAGCAAGTTCAGGGAGTGAGTGTTTTAATAAATAAAAGAAACAATGAACACTAAACACAAACAATGCACCAACATGAAAACAGAGTCAATAACACCTGAGGAAAGAACCAAGGGTCGTGACAGATATAGGGAAGATAATCAAGGAGGTGATGGAGTCCAGGTGAGTGTCATGAGGCGCAGGTGTGCGAGACGATGGTGACAGGTGTGCGGGATAATCAGCAGACTGATGACCAAGAGGCCGGAGAGGGAGTATACGTGAGGTACTCTGATATCCTTGGGTAGGTGGAGGGAGTCTGGAAGGGCATCAGGAATCTTTGGGTTGTCCGAGAATTTATAGCACAGCTTTCGATGATCCTTGGTTTGGGGCCTGAGCAGATTATTTGTTGCGATTGCAAACGTAATAAAATGGTGGTCCGATAGTCCAGGATTATGAGGAAAGATCCACAATATTTATTCCACTGAACAAAACTAGGTCCAGAGTATGACTGAGGAAGTGAGTAGTGAGTCATGTAATATTTAAATTGTATATAGCTCCCTTAATGTTGCTAGACCCCAGGAAGTGTAGCAGCAGCTAATGGTGATACTTAGTAAATACAAATGAAAACGCTATTACACATTCATGGGCAATCATTGTGTACAGTCTATTCCTACTTTTGCAACATGGTGTCGAATACGATATTTCTCACAGACACACGTTAGCTAGGTATAGATACCCCAAGAGTAATATGAGTCATCAAGTCAAAGTCATTCCTTTACTCTACTCCATCGTCATCAAAACATTTGTTCAGTTTTGCTCATAATGAGAGGCACCAAAGCTAGCTAGGCTAGTTAGCTAGCCACTGCTTTCTGGTCTCTGTATTCCAGCACAAATAAATAGAACTGTATGTTCCTATGTAAAACAAATATTCTTGGAAAAAGGAATCATCAGAAGCAGTCATTGTAGCTTATTATTTAGCAGTCTCGGATAGACAGTGCACTGTAACATAGCTCCCATGAACCTGTAAACTAGTACTGCCCTAGTTTTGAAAATCCTGCCTTCGAGTGTGGGAACAAGGAAGTATGGCTTCCATCATCCTAGATATTCTACAATATCCTGGCAGCTAGGAACATTGTTGAGACCAGTCCAAAGGCCCTATTGAACAAGGATAACCATATCTACTCCCGTGATTGCGTGATGGTGCAATCTGTGAAACACAAAGGACACACTAATTGTAAAAGGGGTGCTTCAGTCCTACACCCCTACTTCCTGTGGCTATGCTCTCATCACTCATAATTATGTAGGGAGACTGGAAAAACACCCCAAATAGTATCTAGCAGTGAAGTTTCCCTTTAAATTACCTGGTATGTTGGTGCATTGATCAATTATACAGTTTAAAGGGAAAGGGGAAGAAAAGCTGTTTTCTTTAGGTTTTCCCCAAAGTCGACCTTTAAACAATAAAATCAATAAATATATACAAATAAATGGCGAGAGGGAGTCGGCATTCCACTGGCTTGAAGCTGAAAAGCGTTTTGCTTCTGACTTGCAGTTGTAGTGTCACCCGTCGGGGGTTAAGGGCGGTTGAAGGGTGGCTGGCCTGTGTGAGGAAAAGGAGCACTGCTGCCCTGTGTGTGAGACCGATGGGAAAAAAAGACTATGGGCCATAAATTTTTTTATCCATAGTCTACCAACATTTCTTCATCAGTTTCTCCCTGAGAAATACATGTTAGTGTGATGTTCCTGTACTAAAGTGTATAGCTAGATGGGGGGGGGGGGGGGTACTGGCCTGAAAATGCTGTTGACCACCTAGCTAGCTAAAGTTGTCATCTACAAGCCAAACATGATTGTGTCAACAATTTGCATATCTAGCTTTAGCTAGCTACCTATCTAGGTAACGTTAGGTAGTTAAAATAAAGGCATTGGGTCTCTTGTGGAGTTTATGTAGTGTAGCTACATGATGTAGCTATCGTTAGATTCCTTTGAGTACAATGCAGTGTGAATACAGACAATGTTATCTTGCTAAGTGTTAGCTAGCTAAGAAGCCGTGTTAGCTAGCTTTAACATTGAACACTAAGGTTAGTAACTAAAAACACAATCCAAAACTTACCTATCAATCCTTGAGAACAGTGGCCATTTTGTCATCACTCTTCCAACCTTTCAATGCTCTCCACCTTTCAATGTTAA
Organism: Oncorhynchus masou masou; assembly: GCF_036934945.1. NCBI lineage: Eukaryota > Metazoa > Chordata > Actinopteri > Salmoniformes > Salmonidae > Oncorhynchus > Oncorhynchus masou. The sequence continues at coordinate 157,685 of NC_088231.1, read as the reverse complement.
TTCCAATGTTTATCCGGTTTCTGGATTGGTCATGAGCAGTCTTTTTCTCACCTTCTCTCTTTTGGGGTCAGGTTGATTTAGATTCAAGAACCGAGGATGATGTTTGTTTCTGTCGACATTTTCTGAAAACGTTGTCCCTGCTACCAGGACAGTATTCGGCGCATGTGACAAATACTGTTTGATTTGATGTTAGCTTATCCCACAATAAAAATAACGCTTTCATTTCAAGTGTTTTTACTTCAGGAAACAATAACTCTCAAAAGTTAGTTCAGAGCCAACCTCCCAGGGGGCTCCGATCTCCCAGGGGGCCCCGAACTCCAAGGGGGCCAAAAAAAAAAAGAAAAACATTTTGATTTCACGTTTTTAGTTCAGGCAACAATAACTCTCACCAGTTAGTTCAGAGAATTTGTGGCCCTGACCTCCCCAGGGCACGTGCTCTGCATGCCCATTCGGTAATCTGGCACTGAGTACCAGGACATTTAAGCCAAAAACCTGGTTGCCTCTGCTTGGAGGCTGTCACTTGGCCGCAAGTGCATCTTCCAGCAAGACAATAACCTCAAGTACTAATCAAAATCCACAAATAAATTGTTAATTAACCACAAAATCAACATGTTGCAATCGCCGTCTCAGTCCATAGACTATTGAAAACGTGTAGTTTGAATTGAAGAGGGCACTCCATAAGCACAGATGAAGGATATCAAGGATCTGGAAAATTCTGAATGGAGGAATGTGTTTTCCAATCTCATAAAACATTTTAGAAAAACTGTGTCATCCTCACAAGGGGAGGGTGCTAGAATATTGAAAACAGGGGTGCCAATAATGTTTACTCCTATATTTTTTTCTTTTTTACTTGCTAAACAAAATATCTTCCTCTGAGCAATTGTATTAGTATAAAATAGTATAATGTCCCCTTTTTTCATACAATATAGCTGATTATTTGTATTATTTATTTTATAAAGTATTTTTTGCTCATCTTTATCAAGGGTGCCAATAGTTAGTTACTGTACAATAGTTACTGTATGTGCATCAGATGCAGTAGTATGCTGGCTTTGTCCACATTTGGGGTCAACTTGGTAGCTCCCAGAAGTATGAGAAGATTTTTCAATGTCTCGTGCCAAAAGGAATTGAGTAAGTATTTTACTTTATTTAATTAACCCTACTAGAAATATACTTTTCACAGTAACAACATATTGGTAGTAGGCATATGGCAGTGGTGGAATGGTGTATATATAGTAGCAATGTTTAGATTTGTACATGTGTACACTACAGTTTTGTAACCTAAAACTCTGGATGCAACCTTTTAAAAATAACCTCACACCCTGTAGCTTCTTCAGTTGGACTCCACTAGCAGTTTAAAAAAGGTTTTGCTGACCTTTGTCAAGTATGATACTGTATGTTTATTTGTGGAAGTGTTAATTTGTCTTCTTTGATCAAGTGAGTAGTAATGTATAAATTGTAACAAATTTGTACATTCTCTTATGTATTTTTCTGTGTTTAATTGAAGTTACTTTTGAAAACTTTCCTTCAGATCTAGGCGCCTTTTGTGCTTAGGGGCAGCTTAAACTTGAACAAACCTATGAAACTTGAACATTGATTGGACATTGGTGTCATTGTGCTGTTATTTTTTTGTGTTACTTTTAAAAATGTATTTAACTATATTACTTTATTTAGTAAATATTTTCTTAACTCTTAGTTTTCTTAAGGGCTTGTAAAGTAAGCATTCATATCACGGTAAGGTCGACCTGTTGTATTCAGCGCATGTGACAAATAATATTTGATTTGATTTGGGGTGGAGAAAGCAGGCAGAGACGGAATGAATGACATTGCCTTTCTAAACAAAGACGGGGACAGTTTTCCTACTGAGTCCAGAAAGCAGAGCCCAGTGGTATCTGCTGCCGCCACGTTATGCGGGTATCTAGACAAGCTGAGCAGGCCACTGAAGGTCTGGAGGTCCCTCTGGTTCATATACAAAGAGAAGGAGCGTCAGCTTGTCTACTACAAGTTTGCCCAGGATGTGAATCCACTGGGATGGATTGACCTGTCCAATGCCATACTGGGAGACCTACCACAGGCAGACCAGGGGACCTTCTACATTCAAACACCCGAGCGCACCTTCACCCTCAAGGTAAACTTGTCCAAGCGCAACATGTGCCTTCAGAAAGTATTCATATATGACAATAGGGAAAAATAAAAATAAATTACTCACAATCTACAGCAATCCTTTAAGTGGACCACAAAAAAATATTAAATACTTAGGATACTTAGGGGCGGCAGTGTAGCCTAGTGGTTAGAGCTAGTATTGGACTAGTATTGGACTAGTAACCGAAAGGTTGCAAGTTCAAATCCCCGAGCTGACAAGGTACAAAATCTGTCGTTCTGCCCCTGAACAGGCAGTTAACCCACTGTTCCTAGGCCGTCATTGAAAATAAGAATTTGTTCTTAACTGACTTGCCTAGTAAAATAAAGGTAAAAAAATAAAAAAAATAAGTTACAACAAACAAATATATAAATATAACTTTATTCCATTACTCAACAATATGAAAGCAGATCTAATTAAATTGAATAATCTTGCAACAAATCGTACAGATAGAATTAACCTCTTTAGAATGGCGTGGCTGCCAAAGTTTTTGTTATCATCTCTCTCTCACTCTACGGCATCTGCTGTCTCAACCTGAATGCTCTGCTATGAAAAGCCAACTGACATTTACTCCTTAGGTACTGACCTGTTGCACCCTCTACAACCACTGTGATTATATTTGACCCTGCTGGTCATTTATGAACATTTGAACATCTTGAAGAACAATCTGGCCTTAATAATGACCATGTACTCTTATAAAAATTAAAAATACATGTTTTTGCGGTTTTACTTATTGCAAACAGGATGCATGTTCTAGAATATTTGTATTCTGTATAGGCTTCCTTCTTTTCACTTTGCCATTTAGGTTAGTATTGTGTAGTAACTACAGTGTTGTTGATCCCCATCCTCAGTTTTCTCCTATCACAGCCATTAAACTCTGTAACTGTTTTAAAGTTACCATTGGCCTCATGGTGATATCCCTGAGCCGTTTCTTGCTCTATGGCAACTGAGTTTGGAAGGGCACCTGTATCTTTGTGTGTATTGATGCACTAATGGGTATGTTGATACACTTTGGATAGTGTAATGCTCAACTCCATCATGCTCAAAGGGATATTGAATTGCATTTTTTTTGTTTTACCCATGGCCTTCTTTGCGAGGCATTAGAAAACCTCCCTGGTCTTTGTGGTTGACTGAGGAACCTACAGATAATTGTGTTACAGAGAAGAGGTAGTTATAAAAAAAAGTTAAACATTATTATTGTACACAGAGTGAATCCATGCATCTTTTTATCTGACTTGTTAAGCACATTTGTTAAGCACATTGTTTTAACATTTTGAATACATTTGTAAACATTTCTAAAAACATAATTCCACTTTGACATTATGCGGTATTGTGTGCATTTCCAGCAATACGGTGCATTAAAACTAAAAGCAGACATTTTTGTGAATGGTTTATTGATGATTACAAAGAAATAAGTTGTCACAGTTGTTGAACTGGACGGACCAAGGCGCAGAGTGTGTTGAGTTCCACATCTTTTATATAAGTGAAGCTTTCAAACAATAAACAAACAACCGTGAACTACATGGTGCTGAATGCACTCACTCAAAACAATATCCCACAAACACAGGTGGGAAACGTGGCCACCTAAATATAATCCCCAATTAGAGGCAACGATTACCAGCTGTTTCTAATTGGGAACCATACAAAACACTAACATAGAAATATGTAACTAGAAAAGCCCCTAGTCACGCCCTTCAGGGTCCGTCCAGTTCCAAGGGCTCTCTATGGTCAGGGCGTGACAACAGGCTTTTGCACATTTCAATATAGTGACATACATAGAAATAACTAAATAAGGAATATGAAGTCTTTCCATTGAGTGTGCAAAGTCTGATAAAGTGCAGCTCAGCAGTCCCATGAAGTAGGTCTGGCGGAGTACAGTGTACAGAGGGTTGTGGTTATGGCTGTTGGTGCTGAAATCTTAGACAAGTGGTGTTTCATCTGTGGGAAAGAGGGAAGTGCCTTGAGGAAGTCTAAGATCACAGCTGTCTACATATGTTCAACCAATGACAAGAAGAAAGTGGACACACCCACAACCTTCCTACCACCTTTCTATGAAACGCATAATTCAATGTCCTGACCAAGTTTAATGCAAATCACCCACAGCAGGACAAATGAGTTAAATTTGGACCTTACATAGGCATCATTCCCCCAACCTCTTTAAAGTATACATTTTTCAATAGATTCTATACAAACACGACAGAGAAGCATGCTCTGAAACAGTAAAGAGAATCAAAGGACCTCAGCTCCATTAAACCTTTAATGCTGTATTAGATAGGCGGTATAAGTACCACTATAAGTGGTATAGCGTTTTGGGGCTATTTCTGTTTTTTTCCTCACTCCAAATGTGCTTAGAAAAGTTATTTATTTGGAAGTAAAATGTTCCCCTGAGGTCCTACTTCAGGTCAGTCTCAAAACCTGTCTTGAATTTCAGGCTGTGAATTGCGCATCTATGATATACTGGCTGAAGCAGCTCCAGTTGAAGAGGTGGCATCATGGGAACATTTCTGGAAAGCTGGGAATGGTCACCAGTCACCATGCACTACGACGATACGCCACGCTGAGTGACGTCCTTCTCAGACACACTCCGACAGGAATTCAGTCAGTATACACAAATATGAACCCTATTCATACATCTGCAAACACACACACACACACATTAAACAGAATTGGTCTTGGTTCACTCTAGAAATTTGACATAGCTTTTTAGACTGGGAGGAAATATCAGAATGTTGTATTTTATTAAGATCCCCATTAGCTGTTGCTAATGCAGCAACTACTCTTCCTGGGATCCACACACAACAAAAATCATGGGTTAATACATGTTTTAAAAGACAGCTCAAGGACAGAACTACATAAAAGTAATTGTATCTACTCATTGATTCTTGAAGAATATAACTTAGAAATACCTCATGAGCAAAGTACAACTGTCTTACCCTATCATAACCCAAAATATAAGCTTACTTAACTGTAATTTGAGTCTTTGTAAACAAATGTATAGTTTAAATGTTTTACATAAAAAGAGTTAGTGTGTGATTATTTACTGTATGTTTATGTCCATCTGTGGTTGTAGTAAGGAATACTTACTCCGGAGCCGCTCCTCTGAGGAGCTCAGCCACAGCCTCAGCTGGGAGGAACTCTGGGATCCATTCCTGCCACTCAAAGACATCCTGGCCCCTCCATATTTTGACCAGGACAAATCACGTAGGTCACTCCTAGACCACCTGATCCCCCTTTTTGGATGTTCATGGATATGAAAGGGCTGGATAGTAGAAAGCAATATGACAGCGGCTTCATTGAGCGCCAGCCAGTCTGTTTAGACCTGTGAATGCTGAGTGGATGGTGCCCGTGGGAAAGATTTTCACTATTATATAACCACCAATCCCACCTTTGTAATTAACAGTGATTTTTTAAAGTAATTGAAAACCATTTTTCTCTTTGCACAGCTCCAAAAAAAATATTGAGCCCTATGGGCCAAAAACATAGTGGGTCCAGGAGATAGAGGCACCAAAGGGACACCAGAGCTCCCTAAGCAGTGAGGGCTCCTCTTCTAACCCCACAGACAAGACTGCTAGTCCACAGCAGGAAGAGCCTCCAGACACCGCCCGTCTTCAACAGGAAGTGCTCAGTCTGGCAGGCCAGGTCAAGGCCCAGAAGGTGAGGTCTGGAATAACATAACGACTCAGTCCTGGAATATTTCTGTATCAGTAAAAAAAGCTAAATTCAGCTATACATCGCAAGTGTCTATGTAGCCCTATATTTCTCTGAGGTCCATGTCAAACATTTTACCCAAGATCATGTTAATTAGACAACTGTTGACAACTGTTGACACATTGTACTATAGCGACCACCTGCTGGGTGTCACATCTAAGCCTGTCCCTGTAATCTCTGATGTCACTTCCTTTTTAGGATCTAGTATCCCTGTTGCAGAAGGCCCTGGAGTTGGCCCAGCAGGAGAAATTGACTCCTGCAGTAGAGTCCCCGAGGTCGGAGTGTGAATGGAAGAGTTCCAACTCACAACCATGGAATCAAGGCGAGTGCAACACAGATCATTCGTATGGCCTGCAGGTTGCACCACTGCTGCGGCACGACTGTGTGGCCGAGTCTCAGGATCACCTCCGGCTACTGGCTGAGAGGAACCAGGCTGAGAGAGTTGGTCCTCCATCTGTCCCAACAAGTGGCTGAGAGTTTGGCTGACCCCCAGCGAAGCCTCGTTCGCGGTTGGACTGTCCTTGAAACGCAGGAGCAGCTGAGACAGGAGATTAGGAATCTTAAGGTGGGGAAGGTTTCAATGGCTTAGTGGACTAGCTAGCTAGAGCATGGGGCTGTAAGTCACTTTAGTTGAAGGCTTCCACTTAAATTACCAGTATTGGGAGGATCAAGATGGACATCTCTTAGTAGAGTGAAGCCCGTATTCAATCAAACCTGCCGTTGCAATATTTATGCAGCATCAAAGAACTATTGCAAGCACACACACACCCACTCACTAACTCACATTCTGGAAGATGGAGGGGAGTCTCTGATGTTTTTTCAGTTGTGAAATAGTTCCTACAACAATAACAGTATATCAAACAAAAATTCAGGAGCAACCTCTGTAAACTTGAAATACACTTTATAAATGTACTGAAGGCATTACATTTAAATGCTCTCTTCCCTCCCCAAGGACAACATTGAGGCCTACAAGACTCAGAATACTTACTTGAATACTTACTTTTGTGGCTTTTATTGAGGCACTTTGCTTTTATTAGTATTTCCAGCATGATTCACTAGGTTTGCTGCAGGTAGAACAGGTAGAACATTCTAAGAAATGTTCTTAATTTGATGCAAGCCATCTCCAATCAATCAATCAATGTCTGGTTTGGTGTGTCTTTGGTGGGGGGGGGGCGGATCACCTAAAAGCCAATTTATGCTTGATCCGGAATTGTGGTCCGAGGCTCCATATTTAGGGTGTGATGCAATTGCGGAGCCTCTGGAGGCATGCAGAGGCTAAATTGAGCTCTGTACCACATCGTCGTGTGCCTCCCAAAATTTGTAACAATGCGGAGGGCTTTGTATAGTTCTGCATTGACATGATTGATTGATCGTAGGTCCAGCATAAACAGACACTCTTCCTTCACAACAGCTCTGCTCAGAAGCTCTGTGCTGCTGCGCGAAGTGCAAGAGGTATGATTGTCCTGACTTCTGCAGAGACTGTGTCACAGTAAATGTTGCACAGCCAATACAGACATCAGCTTGACCCTGCTGCGTCTTTAAGCCAGGGGAGATGTAGGCAGAGACTGAAGAGGAAGCGATGAGACCGGACCCAGCTGCTATTGCATTGTCGTCACTAGTTACCACAGCCACAAAGTCTAAACCCTGCCTATTTCTACAATTTCTCTTCTTAAAATCTATACCTAACCACACTGCTAACCTTATGCCTAACCCTAACCTTAAATTATGACCAAATATTTTTGTTTTCATGAATATACACAATATTGGCAATTTTGACTTTGTGGCTGTGGTAACTAGTGGAAAACCCTATTGCATTGGTGTCTATGGGAGACAAACCCAGTTAAGTAGACCGGAACTTTGCCTAGGGACCAGACAGTGAATGTCTAAATACACTGTCTGGAACATGATTCTAGAAATGGTCTTCTACAAGCCGGAATGTTGAAAACAATTATATTTGAACTTACTCTGCCGATTGTTAATGGTGTTGGTCCTTCAGCTGCTCATCATTTGAGAAAAAATATCCACAGGAAAGTATTGTTTACCCAACTTTTTAGATCACCGTACTGAAGTTGACATTTCACCTGACACATGCGCACAACCATGTAAACACCTGCAAGACTTTGGTTAGTATGCATGGTTCGCATATATACTAACATGTACCTTTGGTATTGAGCAAAGCACATATTGACTGCCACACACATAGACCTGCGCATTGAAGTTGGTTTAATAATAATTTCCTGGGTATATTTTGTCTCAAATTTCTACCAACACCACGGACAATCGGCAAAGTTGACATTTTATTTTATTCAACATTCGTGACAGACAAGAAACGTTTAGGATTTTTCTATGTAAATGTGTGTGGCGTTGTCTACATAATTTGAAGCGGAACTGGCATTTTTTTCCAACTGTAAACAGCCTGAGTGAACATCATCTATCCACCATCTTTGGTTTTGGTCTGCTAATCATAATCGCATATAAGCGTATTTGGCATTGAATACTATTTGGAGATCAGTGATTCTACACCCCCCCCCCCCACCAAACACACACGCACAACCAGACATTGATTGATTGAATCCTAGGATTTTCTACATGCAGCAAACCTAGTGGATCATGGTGGAAATAATAGTAAAAGCATGGTCTCTAAAAAATCCCCAAAAGCATGTCTTTTTTTGAGACAATAAGTACTGTATGTATTTGTAGTATGCTTAAATCCAGATGAGTAACAGTGTACCTTGTAAATTGTTACATTCCTTCTTCCTCTTGTGTATGTGTATGTGTCAGTGTGCCCATCTGGAGGCCAAGGTGTTCCGGATGGAGAGCAGGTCTCTGACAGTCCTCTTCAAGTTACAGGAGAGCAGAGGTTTGGAGAGACACAGGGAAGCCATAAAGACCCTGATCACCGACGCTCTTCGGGAAGGCGGGAGGGACATTCTGGAACTGAACCCTGTCAGGTGTGTGTGTGTGTGTGTGTGTGTGTGTGTGTGTGTGTGTGTGTGTGTGTGTGTGTGTGTGTGTGTGTGTGTGTGTGTGTGTGTAGCATTAATTGAAACATTTTCAGGTAAGTTAACCTCAGTAAGAGTGTTCATTGTAATCACACTTATGATTCCTATCATTTCTTGTGAGTACTTGTTGGTAAAGTTAAGTGATGCTAATCATGAGAAAATACAAAGAACTTCCTAGCAGAGTTAATGAGCTGTCGTCATTTGTGTGTTGTGTAGGGAATATGATGAGTATGGGTTTAGAATCTCCACTGACATCCAAATGGATGATATGAAGCTGCTGGCCAAACTGCAAGCATGAGGGATTCATTCCCACGATCCCCCACAACAACAGAAGGAGGAGGAGGGGGACAGCGAGTGTCTTTGGGGCCGCTGGGCACAGCACTTTGATGGCAGACGATCAGACAAGGCGGTGGCCTCACCGAAGCTGAAGAGGCTTCTGAGAAAGGGCGTGCCGCACCACTACAGGCGTCGTGTGTGGCGCTGGATAGTGTGGAGCCGCACCCGCTCCCTGAGAGAGCGCCAGCCCCACTGGTACCAACAGATATGCTTTAGGAGCCATGCTGCTTCGGCCCACCGGGTCTCGCAGCAGATCTGGTTGGACCTGGAGACCACTCTGAGGGGGAACCGCCACTTCTCCTTCCCCGCAAGCGTGCCGTCCGGCAGCTACATCGTATCCTCCTAGCCTTTTCTTGTCATAACCGGTCTGTCGGCTACTGCCAGGGCCTCAACAGGTACATTCAAAGACTTAAAAAAAAAAACTATTTTATTTGTTGATATCTTCTGTAATATAGAAAATATATAGAAATCTTCCATTGTTTAACTAACTTTGTGGAGTAAAACAATTGTACACTTCAGTACTGTGTCAGTAACTATACTGAACAAAGATATAAATGCAACATGCAGCAATCTCAAAGATTTTACTGAGTTCCATATGAGGAAATCTGTCAATTTAAATAAATTCATTAGGCCTTAATCTATGGATTTCACATAACTGGGAAGACAGATATGTATCTGTTAGTCACAGATGCCTTAAAAAAATTAGCCTAAGAATGGGCCTCAGGATCTCGTCACGGTACTTTTGTGCATTCAAATTGCCAATGATAAAATGCAACTGTGTTTGTTGTCCGTAGTTTAAGCCTGCCCATACCATAATCCACCATAGGGCACTCTGTTCACAACGTTGACATCAGCAAACTGCTTGCACACACAGCTCCATACACATGGTCTCCAGTTGAGGCCGGATAGATGTATCAAATCAAATTTTATTGATCACATACACATGGTTAGCAGATGTTAATGCGAGTGTAGCGAAATGCTTGTGCTTCTAGTTCTGACCATGCAGTAATATCTAACAAGTAATCTAACAATTTCACAACAACCACCTTTTACACACAAGTGTAAAGTAATGAATAAGAATATGTACATATAAATATATGGATGAGCGATGGCCGAATGGCATAGGCAAGATGCAGTAGACGGTATAGAGTACAGTATATACATGTGAGATGAGTAATGTAGGGTATGTAAACATTAAATAAAGTGGCATTGTTTAAGGTGACTAGTAATACATTTATTACATCCAATTGTTAATTATTAAAGTGGCTACAGATTTGAGGCAGTATGTTGGCAGCAACCACTCAATGTTAGTGATGGTTGTTCAACAGTCTGATGGCCTTGAGATAGAAGCTGTTTTTCAGTCTCTCGATCCCAGCTTTGATGCACCTGTACTAACCTCGCCTTCTGGATGATAGCGGTGAACAGGCAGTGGCTCGGGTGGTTGTTGTCCTTGATGATCTTTTTGGCCTGGTGTAGGTGGGTGGTGTAGGTGTCCTGGAGGGCAGGTAGTTTGCCCCCGGTGATGCGTTGTGCAGACCTCACCACCCTCTGGAGAGCCTTACGGTTGTGGGCGGAACTGTTGCCGTACCAGGCGGTGATACAGCCTGACAGGATGCTCTCGATTGTGCATCTGTCAAAGTTTGTGAGTTTTGTTGGTGACAAGACAAATTTCTTCAGCGTCCTGAGGTTGAAGAGGCGCTGTTGCGCCTTCTTCACCATGCAGTCTGTGTGGGTGGACCATTTCAGTTTGTCCGTGATGTGAACGCCGAGGAACTAAACACTTTCCACCTTCTCCACTACTGTCCTGTCGATGTGGATAGGGAGTGCCAAATTCTCTAAAATTAGTTGGAGATGGCTTATGGTAGAGAAATTAACATTAAATTCTCTGTCAATAGCCCTGGTGGACACTCCTGCTGTCAACATACCAATTGCACTCTCCCTTAAAACTTAAGACATATGTGAGATTGTGTTGTGTGACAAAACTGCACATTTTAATGACCTTTTATTGTCCCCAGCACAAGGTGCAACTGTGTAATTGTCATGCTGTTATGTAATGATCATGCTGTCATCTTCTTGATATGCAACATCTGTCAGGTGGATGGATTACCTTGGCGAAGGAGAAATGCTCACTAACAGTAAACTAACAATAAACAAATGTCTGCACAACATTTTAGAGAAATACATTTTTGTGCGTATGGAACATTTCTGGGATCTTTTATTTTAGCTCATGAAACATGGGACCAACACTTCACATGCTGCGTTTATATTTTTGTTCCATGTAGGGTTCCATGCAATTGGCAACAGATATTATAGATATACAGTGGCTTTGGAAAGTATTCAGACCACTTGACTAAATACAGTTAAAGCCTTTTTCTAAAATGTATTCAATCTTTTTTTCCAGCAATCTACACACAATACCCTATAATGACAAAGCGAAAACAGGTTTTTAGAAATGTTAAAAAACAGATACCTTATTTACATAAGTATTCAGACCCTTTGCTATGAGACTCGAAATTGAGCTCAGGTACAAGTATCCTGTTTCCATTGATCATCCTTGAGATGTTTCTACAACTTGATTGGAGTCCACCTGTGGTAAATTCAATTGATTGGACATGATTTGGAAAGGCACACACCTGTCTATATAAGGTCCCACAGTTGACAGTGCATGTCAGAGCAAAAACCAAACCATGAGGTTGAAGGAATTGTCCGTAGAGCTCTGAGACAGGATTGTGTCAAGGCACAGATCTGGGGAAGTGTACCAAAACATTTCTGCAGCATCGAAGGTCCCCAAGAACACAGTGGCCTTCATTGTTCTTAAATGGAAGAAGTTTGGAACGACCGTCCACCCGTTCGTCCACCCGGTCAAACTGAGCAATCAGGGGAGAAGGGCCTTGGTCAGGGAGAGACCAAGAACCCGATGATCACTCTAAAAGAGCTCCAGCGTTCCTCTGTGGAGATGGGAGAACCTTCCAGAAGGACAACCATCACTGCAGCACTCCACCAATCAAGCCTTTATAGTAGAGTTGCCACACGGAAGCCACACCTCAGTAAAAGGCAGATGAAAGCCCGCTTGGAGTTTGCCAAAAGGCACCTAAAGATATTAGACCATGGAGAAACAAGATTCTTTTGTCTGATGAATCCAAGATTGAACTCTTTGGCATGAATGCCAAGCGTCAGGTCTGGAGGAAACCTGGCACCATCCCTACGGTGAAGCATGGTGGTGGCTTTGGGGATGTTTTTCAGTGGCAGGGACTGGGAGACTAGTCAGGATCCAGGGAAATATGAACAGAGCAAAGTACAGAGAGATCCTTGATGAAAACCAGCTCCAGAGTGCTCAGGACCTCAGACTGGGGCGAAGGTTAATCTTCCAACAGGACAATGACCCTAAGCACACAGCCAAGACAAAGTAGGAGTGGCTTCGGGACAAGTTTCTGAATGTCCTTGAGTGGCCCAGCCAGAGCCCGGGTTTGAACCCGAATGAACATCTCTAGAGAGACCCGAAAATAGCTGTTTAGTGACACTCCCCACAATCAACCTGACAGAACTTGAGATGATCTGCAGAGAAGAATGGGAGAAACTCCCCAAATCAGGTGTGCAAAGCTTGTAGCGTCATACCCAAGAAGAGGCTGTAGTCACTGCCAAAGGTGCTTCAACAAAGTACTGAGTAAAGGATCTGAATACTTATGTAAATGTGATATTTCAGTTTTTCATTTGTAATAAATTAGCAAAAGTTTATATAAACCTGTTTTTGCTTTGTTATTATGGGGTATTGTGTGTCGATTGAGGGGGGAAAACGATTTAATTCACTTTTGAACGTAACAAAATGATAATGTAACGTAGCAAAATGATGAAACGTCAAGGGGTCTGAATGCTTTCCAAATTCACTGTATTATAAAAATCTGCTTAAAGAAAATATGTGCATTTTCCCATTCAGTTGTGTGTTTCCACCAAACGGACTTGGGTGGTGACTATCAATGTGTTTCCAACACATTTTCAACTCTACCGATAGTTTTGTCACAAACTGTTGCGTTGAATAGCAAATGTGCCAACTCTGGTCTTGGCATGTGCAGTCTAGCCAACAACTTGCATACACAGTGCGGGTAGGCTAGTCTACATGATGAGATTATTATGGATAATAGCGAGAATACTTTTGTCAAACTGCAGTCAAGCATTGATCATCATGTCAGCAGAATAAGCCCCTCAATATTTATCAGAATCATCACCATGCACTTTCACCACCCTGTGAAATTCATCATAACTTACTTCACCATACCCTCACTTGACTCCAAGTTAACTTTGATATGATGGTTATTATATCAATATTTACGCATAAAGGTGCTTCCAGTTCCAAAAAGATCCTACCATGTTGAACAAACAAACCGTATTCATAAAATTGTACCGTGATTTATTAAAAATATATGGCATGACTTTACTCCCATAAAAACTGTGGATGGAAACTTAATGTATGGGATACAATTTTGGGTTTGTACTAACTATGAGGAGGCATTGACCGTGCCCGAATACCCATACTTCCATCCTAAATAGTAGCCTTTTGAAGTATAGTTTAAATGCCCAGATGTCATACTAATTTCGGTTAATTTCACACCGAAATCAACCAATACATGGAAACAATGAAAATTGTGCATGATAAATTCTCAGTAAGCAAAAATATAATGTTTTATAGTATGTTAATTTTTGAACATCGAGTATGGCTCTTTATTTAGTAGAATTCGATGCACACTTTTCCACATTGCATTGGAATAGATGGGCGGCAAGTGATAGGCCCTAGTTCCTAGGTAACCTAGGCCCTAGGTTACTTCACTGGGAAGCGAAGCTTCTGCAGTGGTGTTCAAATGTTACCTAAGTAGTTTTTGTCCTCCTTAAAATGATCACAATTATTTTATCGTAAGCTACATAAGAAATAAGAACTATTTTTACCCAAAGTGGATTTCTGTTTTCTCATTGAAAACTTGTTGGCCTTCGTCGGAGCCTTTAAACAAAATACTGAACATCTTTCGATTTGTGAATGTGTCGGCAACGGGACTCGGGATGTGGATGCATTATTGATGTCATGTTAGCCATGCCTTTTGATTTGAACATATGGATTGTTATAGTTTTGTAAGCTACCTATTGAATTATTTAATTTATGGATCAAGCCTTAGCAGTCATTCTGATCTTGTTCCCAATGATCAGTGCTTTAGTTTATTATGTTGCTGCACAGTGGTTCTGAATTTGCGATGCTGTCCACGTTTTGCTGCGCAATACCCTTTTGATTTAAACATTTTGATAAGTTTTGGTGTGTGCTATTTAATTTAATGTATTTATGTTACAGCACTTTTGTTTCACTAAAAAATACTGTATGTTAAAATGGAACCAAATGATGTGTTTCTATCTTCAGTGCTTTTTAAATAGGATAGATTGTTTATATGGGCTATGGTAGGCTATACCTCGAATTTGGTAGTCTGCTTATAACCAACCTGAGTAGGCCTATAACTCCATTCCTATTCTATTCCGAGAATAGAGAAATCAATAGAATTGGAAATGAGCTATTATCAGGCTGGTTAGTGTCTGTTGAATTTGGAAAATCCACCTGCACTCGGCCCCACCCCACCTACTCAGCCAGTCAGGAGCCGTGGCATACTGCATACTTTTTACTAAACAGTAGGTTCTAAATATTATGCGACGATAGGTACATAACATGCAGTTTAAGTATGTTGTATGCTAGTATGTGTATTCGGACACAGTAACTGTATTAGTCTTGTCATTGCTATATCTGCCTTCTTTTTTTTCTGTCAGATTGGCTGCAATGGCCTTGCTAGTGTTGCAGAGCGAGGAAGATGCTTTCTGGTGTCTGGTGGCCATTGTCGAGACCATCATGCCTCAGGACTTCTATGGCAAGACTCTAACAGCATCTCAGGTATGTGAAACGATCCCTTTAATAGTTTTTAATATATGTTTTTCTGAAGTTGCAATGTGGGTGGATATCCATTAATGTACTTGTAATGTACTTTAATGTGAAACAAAAACAAAAAACAACAAAAAACACTCGAATGGAGCAGCTAGTGAAGCATAAAAATTCAAGCAGTGGTTCAGGGTTCGATACTGTTACCAAATCTGTCATTTTGGGACGTTTGACTCTACATTTTTTTTATCAGTCACAAGGGTGCCAGTGAAAACAATTTACCTGGTCACGTTAGTTCCGTGATTTTATTTATGATACATTTTTATGAGAGATACAGGCGCTATTGTTTGTTTCCCACCGTTTCAGTTCATTATTATGAGCTAGATGACATTGAATGTTGGCTTCAACTTGGTTTTCCATACAAAGCATTCCACTACAAATAAACCTTTGTCACTTTCTCATTTTAAAAACATGAAACAGTACACTACAGATTTTGGCCCCGATTTTGCTGTTCCAAACAGGTTTTGAGATCGGAAACAAAATCCCCATGTCGTTGCCTACTCGGGACACACGGCCGTCACCATCGCTTGCCTAGTGTGAGTGCATCAGAGACGCAATCGAAGGCCTACGGATCTCGTCTTAGAGCAGTCCCTGACCTCCCGATACTTGGATCAAAATCTGCAAAGCTCTTTTAGTGTGAGATGTACAACAACAAGTTTTAAGAATGGCGTTGATATAATTTCATTATTCCAATATGTTTTCATTAACTGAATTCACTTAGTCTATTTTATGAGAATTTGTAAGATTCTTATTTGCATAGAATAGACGGAGACCAGTCTTATCAAAAATAGATAATAGTATTTATTCTCGGAGCGCGCTGCCATGTAACCACGAACAACAGTTTATATACAAAATATGATGTCATTGGTTCTAGAATGAATCTCCTCTCGACCAAGTCAAATCAGGTTTAAAAGTTCATTCCGAAAAGAAAAGAAAACAAAAAGAAAACCAGCCCTGTCACGGACCAGGATGTCTTGCTCCCAGGCAGACTAAATAACTTTTTTGCCCGCTTTGAGGACAATACAGTGCCACTGACACGGCCTGCAACGAAAACATGCGGTCTCTCCTTCACTGCAGCCGAGGTGAGTAAGACATTTAAACGTGTTAACCCTCGCAAGGCTGCAGGCCCAGACGGCATCCCCAGCCGCGCACTCAGAGCATGCGCAGACCAGCTGGCCTGTGTGTTTACGGACATATTCAATCAATCCCTATACCAGTCTGCTGTTCCCACATGCTTCAAGAGGGCCACCATTGTTCCTGTTCCCAAGAAAGCTAAGGTAACTGAGCTAAACGACTACCGCCCCGTAGCACTCACTTCCGTCATCATGAAGTGCTTTGAGAGACTAGTCAAGGACCATATCACCTCCACCCTACCTGACACCCTAGACCCACTCCAATTTGCTTACCGCCCAAATAGGTCCACAGACGATGCAATCTCAACCACACTGCACACTGCCCTAACCCATCTGGACAAGAGAAATACCTATGTGAGAATGCTGTTCATCGACTACAGCTCGGCATTCAACACCATGGTACCCTCCAAGCTCGTCATCAAGCTCAAGACCCTGGGTCTCGACCCCGCCCTGTGCAACTGGGTACTGGACTTCCTGACGGGCTGCCCCCAGGTGGTGAGGGTAGGTAACAACATCTCCTCCCCGCTGATCCTCAACACTGGGGCCCCACAAGGGTGCGTTCTGAGCCCTCTCCTGTACTCCCTGTTCACCCACGACTGCGTGGCCACGCACGCCTCCAACTCAATCATCAAGTTTGCGGACGACACAACAGTGGTAGGCTTGATTACCAACAATGACGAGACGGCCTACAGGGAGGAGGTGAGGGCCCTCGGAGTGTGGTGTCAGGAAAATAACCTCACACTCAACGTCAACAAAACTAAGGATATGATTGTGGACTTCAGGAAACAGCAGAGGGAACACCCCCCTATCCACATCGATGGAACAGTAGTGGAGAGGGTAGCAAGTTTTAAGTTCCTCGGCATACACATCACAGACAAACTGAATTGGTCCACTCACACAGACAGCATCGTGAAGAAGGCGCAGCAGCGCCTCTTCAACCTCAGGAGTCTGAAGAAATTCGGCTTGTCACCAAAAGCACTCACAAACTTCTACAGATGCACAATCGAGAGCATCCTGGCGGGCTGTATCACCGCCTGGTACGGCAACTGCTCCGCCCTCAACCGTAAGGCTCTCCAGAGGGTAGTGAGGTCTGCACAACGCATCACCGGGGGCAAACTACCTGCCCTCCAGGACACCTACACCACCCGATGTTACAGGAAGGCCATAAAGATCATCAAGGACATCAACCACCCGAGCCACTGCCTGTTCACCCCGCTATCATCCAGAAGGCGAGGTCAGTACAGGTGCATCAAAACTGGGACCGAGAGACTGAAAAACAGCTTCTACCTCAAGGCCATCAGACTGTTAAACAGCCATCACTAACATTGAGTGGCTGCTGCCAACACACTGACACTGACTCAACTCCAGCCACTTTAATAATGGGAATTGATGGGAAATTATGTAAATATATCACTAGCCACTTTAAACAATGCTACCTTATATAATGTTACTTACCCTACATTATTCATCTCATATGCATACGTATATACTGTACTCTATATCATCGACTGCATCCTTATGTAATACATGTATCACTAGCCACTTTAACTATGCCACTTTGTTTACATACTCATCTCATATGTATATACTGTACTCGATACCATCTACTGTATCTTGCCTATGCTGCTCTGTACCATCACTCATTCATATATCCTTATGTACATATTCTTTATCCCCTTACACTGTGTATGAGACAGTAGTTTAGGAATTGTTAGTTAGATTTCTTGTTGGTTATTACTGCATTGTCAGAACTAGAAGCACAAGCATTTCGCTACACTCGCATTAACATCTGCTAACCATGTGTATGTGACAAATAAAATTTGATTTGATTTGATTTATAATGGGGATATTGTTTAGTCATTTATTCATAAAATTCCTAACAAATGGTGATTAGCAATAGCTTGTTTTTCATCACCCAGGAGACTCTCAAGCAGGAGCGATGACTACTACTAGTATGCATTTGTACTTGCCTTTAACCCAAGCCAAAGTGTCAAATAGTTGCAGCTCTGATTTGAACAAGCAATGTTATTAAATTCAAAATGTTGGGTAGACATTTCAACTCTATGGCAAGCGTGAATGTCTGACTGAAAACGTTTATAAGCTTGCAGCTTGTTGTAGCTACAGTATGTTAAATCTAATCACATCATTGTTTTTGCTAGACAGTGTGGTATCGACAATCCTCACGAAGTGAAGAATCTTGTAGTGTGTGACCCCCGTCTGTGCACACCACTACGTTGGAAAGACAAAAAAAACTACAGGAAAGGTGGTGGTTTAATGTGAGAGGCTCAGCGATTTTGAAAGTTGTTTTAAATTTTTTATTTCACCTTTATTTAACCAGGTAGGCCAGTTGAGAACAAGTTCTCATTTACAACTGCAACCTGGCCAAGATAAAGCAAAGTAGTGCGACTAAAAACAACAACACAGAGTTACACATAAACAAACGTACAGTCAATAACACAATAGAAAAATCTATGTACAGTGTGTGCAAATGTAGAAGAGTAGGGAGGAAATGCAATAAATAGCCCATGGACGCGAAATAATTACAATTTAGCATTAACACTGGAGTGATAGATGTGCAGATGATGAAGTGCACATAGAGATACTGGGGTGCAAAAGAGCAAGAGGATAAGTAACTATGGGGGTGAGGTAGTTGGGTGTGTTATTTACAGATTGGTATTGTACAGGTACAGTGATCGATAAGCTGCTCTGACAGCTGATGCTTAAAGTTAGAGAGGGAGCAATAAGACTCCAGACTCAGTGATTTTTGCAATTCATTCCAGTCATTGGCAGCAGAGAACTGGAAGGAAAGGCAGCCAAAATAAGTTTTGGCTTTGGGGATGACCAGTGAAATATACCTGCTGGAGCGCGTGCTACAGGTGGTTGACGCTATGTGACCAGTGAGCTGAGATAAGGCGAGGCTTTACCTAGCATAGACTTATAGATGACCTGGAGACAGTGGGTTTGGCAACGAATATGTAGTGAGGTCCAGCAAATGAGAGCATACAGGTCCCATTGGTGGGTAGTATATGGGGCTTTGGAGACAAAACGGATGGCATTGTGATAGACTACATCCAGTTTGCTGAGTAGAACATTGGATGCTATTTTGTAAATGACATCACCGAAGTCGAGGATTGGTAGCATAGTCAGTTTTACGAGGGTTTGATTGGCAGCATGAGTGAAGGAGGTTTTGTTTGCGAAATAGGAAGCCGATTCTATATGTCATTTTGGATTGGAGTGTGCGGGCAGCGATCGGTTGAAGAGCATGCACTTAGTTTTACTTGCATTTAAAAGCAGTTGGAGGCCATGGAAGGACTGTTTATATGGCATTGAAGCTCGTTTGGAGGTTTGTTAGCACAGTGCCCAAAGAAGGGCCAGATGTATACAGAATGGTGTCGTCTGTGAAGAGGTGGATCAGAGAATCACCAGCAGCAGAGCAACATCATTGATCAGAGAAACAGAGAAAATGGCACCCCCATAGAAACTGCCAGAGGTCCGGACAACAGCCCCTCCGATTTGACACACTGAACTCTGGCTAAGAAGTAGTTGGTGAACCAGGCGAAGCAGTCATTTGAGAAGCCAAGGCTATTGAGTCTGCCGATAAGAATGCAGTGATTGACAGAGTCGAAAGCCTTGGCCAGGTCAATGAAGACGGCTGCACAGTACTGTCTTTTATCAATGGCGGTCATTTAGAACCTTGCTGCGGGAGGTGCTGAGATGTTGGCCAGGGTAGGGGTAGCCAGGTGGAAAGCATGGCCAGCCATAGAAAAATGCTAATTGAAATGATCGACTTTCGTAGATTTATCGGTGGTGACAATGTTTCCTCTCCTCAGGGCAGTGGGCAGCTGGGAGGAGGTGCTCTTATTTTCCATGAAATTTACAGTGTCCCAAAACTTTTTGGAATTAGTGCTACATGATGAAAATTTCTGTTTTGAAAAAGCTAGCCTTAGCTTTCCTAACTGAGTGAGTATATTGGTTCCTGACTTCCCTGAAAATGTGCATATCGCGGGGGCTTTTCGATGTTAATGCAGAACGCCACAGGATGTTTTCGTGCTGGTCAAGGGCAGTCAAGTCTGGGGTGAACGAAGGGCTATATCTGTTCTTAGTTCTACATTTTTGTAATGGCACACGCTTATTTAAGATGGTGGGGAATGCACTTTGAAAGAGCAACCAGGAATCCTGACGGGATGATTTCTATATATTTCCAGGATACCCGGGCCAGTTCGACTAGAAAGGCTTGCTCGCTGAAGTGTTTTAGAGAGCGTTTGACAGTGATGAGGGGTGGTCATTTGATCGCGGCCCTATTTCGCACACAGAAAATGAGGCAATGATCGCTGAGATCCTGGTTGTAGACAGCGGAGGTGTATTTAGAGGGCAAGTTGGTCAGGATGATATGCCCATGGCTAAGACGATGCCCATGGCTATGGATTTAGGGTTGTACCTAGTAGGTTCCTTGATAATTTGTATGAGATTGAGGGCATCTAGCTTAGATTGTAGGATGGCTGGGGTGTTAAGCATGTTCCAGTTTAGGTCACCTAACAGTACGAACTCTGAAGATAGACGGGGACAATCAATTCACATATGGTGTCTAGGGCACAGCTGGGGACTGTAGTGGGTCTATAACAAGTGGCAACAGTGACAGACTTGTTTCTGGAAAGGTGGGTTTTAAAACGTAGAAGCTTGAATTGTTTGGGCACAGACCTGGATAGTATGACATAACTCTGCAGGCTATTTCTGCAGTAAATTGCAACTCCGCCCCCTTTGGCAGTTCTATCTTGTCGGAAAATGGGATGGAAATTTCAGGATCTTTCATGGCCTTCCTAATCTAGGATTCAGACATGGCTAGGACATCCAGGTTGGCGGAGTGTGCTAAAGCAGTGAATGAAACAAACTTAGGGAGGAGGCTCGAATGTTAACATTCATGAAACCAAGGCTTTTACGGTTACAGAAGTCAACAAATTAGAGTGCCTGGGGAATGGGAGTGGAGCTACAGTGGGGAGAACAAGTATTTGATACACTGCCGATTTTGAAGGTTTTCCTACTTACAAAGCATGTAGAGGTCTGTTATTTTTTTATCATGCCCACATTATTCTGTCATATTTTAGAATGTAAAAAATTATGTGAATGTCAATGCATAATGCCATTGGGTAGGCCTATTAAAAAATGCATTATTCTTTTACCACTATCACTGTTTTTGGGTAGATGGAAAGTCAATTAAAAGGTAACTACAAAGTAGCAGAATCATGATTATTTGCATCAATCCAGTGCCCATTTTGTTTTTAAAACTTCATCACAAGTGGGCTACAGAAACACAGAAAACCAAACTGTCTGGCTGGTTCTCACCTGAATTAAAAGGTAACTATATACAAAAAAAGTTATTTTTTTTCCAGACCTAAAAAATGGTCCCCAGATGTAGTTTAAACATTGTGGTGGACTTGGAACATCCAATTTTGTTGTTTCCTATTTAAAAAAAGTGTGATTTTGAGAGAGAAAAAATGAAAATCAGTCCTCCGCTATATTATACAGTATATACCTTTTTTGTCATGGTATCGTTTGGTATCGATAATCTTTATTTTATTTTTTATTCTGCCCTCTAAAGGATTTTGCAGAAAAGAACATGGCAAAAAATACATTTTGCACTTTATTTTAACTATTTTCTTTGCTGTTACAGTAAATCTATCCAAATCAATGTAAGAACACAAGGGCATGCTCATTTAAAAGATGGCTAGTCATTATTAGCCTGGTTCTGTATGGAATGCAGGACTACAAAAATATATAGCAAAATTGATGTGACCAAATAATGTTCTGGTGCCACCACTGGAAAAGGTTAGTGTAGAACCCTGTGTTGGTTGTTCACCCACTCATAGGGAGTGTGAACTGGGTTTAGACTGTGGTGGGACAGAAAGGTTTGTTTAACCCATCTTGTGTGGCGGCAGGGTAGCCTAGTGGTTAGAGCGTTGGACTAGTAACCGGTTCAAACCCCCGAGCCGACAAGGTACAAATCTGTCGTTCTGCCCCTGAACAGGCAGTTAACCCACTGTTCCCAGGCCGTCATTGAAAAAATAAGAATGTGTTCTTAACTGACTTGCCTGGTTAAATAAAAAAGGTTAAAAAAATTAACTTGTAAGTCGCTCTGGATAAGAGCGTCTGCTAAATGACTTAAATGTAAATGTAAATGTGTCTTAATCTCAGGTGGAGCAGCGCGTGCTCAAGGACTTTATGGCAGAGAAGTTGCCGAGACGAACAGCCCATTTCCACTGTCACGGAGTGGACGTGTCCCTGGTCACCTCCGACTGGTTCCTAGCTGCGTTTGTGGAGAGGCTGACCAGTGACGTCCTGCTCAGAATTTGGGATGCCTTCCTGTACGAGGGCACCAAGGTCAATGGGTCTTGAGGAAGGGGTTGGGGTTTTTAGGTTACAGGTTACAGATGACAGGTTTTGAACGTATATTTCAGTGATATTGATGTTTTGATGTGTGGATTGTACCATATTAAAGTTACTTTTCATAAAGGTAATTGAGACAAATTCTTCAGAGAGGAATACCATTGCAATAATAGTCGGATGAGTGGTTATTTGGTGTTTTAGACATATTTCCAGAATGGGTCTCTAATGGTAGTACTGAGAAATGACAATAAGTGTCAGGATTTGGCCAGGGTTGTTCCGGGTTTTGGTCACTAGATGCCCCCATTGTGCTTTTTGACCTTATGTTTTTTCCCTTGTTCCCCATTATTATTTGCACCTGTGCCTCGTTTCCCCTGATTGTATTTAAACCCTTAGTTTCCCTCAGTTCTGTGCTCTGTGTTTGTATGTTAGCACCCAGCCCTAGTGTTCTGTGTATTCTTGTTGATTCCGGTGGATGCTCTTGTGGAATTCTGTTTTTGTTTTTGAGTATCTCTTGAGGCTTTTTTGTGCTATTCCTACCTCCTTTTGGATTTGCCATTTTTGTATTTAAGGACTTCTCCTTTTTTACTTTATTAAATACACCGTCTTAAGTACTGCTGTGTCTGCCTCATCTTCTGGGTTCTGCTGACTAGTCGTGGCTCAGTTGGTTAAGTGACTGTTTCTCACTCCGGAGACCCAGGTTCGTAACTGGGTCCTGACAGAAACACAGAGCCCAAAAATGAACCCAGAGGCAGCCAGTTCCCAGGACCTTTTTGCCATGCTGTCCCACCACCAGGAGACTGTCCAATGCCACGAAGCCGCCCTGGTTCAGCAAGAGGCCTTAATGGCTAGACATTGTCATCTTCTGTCGGAGATGCTGACTTCCATTAAGCAAATATCTGATCGTCTTACCCCGGCAACAGTTCCCGTCCCAGTACCTCAGATTCACGTACCCATGGCAGTTAACCCCCTGGCTGAACCTCGTCTTCCACCTCCCCAACGGTTCTCAGGTGATCCAAGTGCTTGTAAAGGGTTTCTCACCCAATGTTCTCTCTCCTTTGAGCTACAACCCTCGTCGTTTCCCACCGACCGGTCTAAGATCGCTTATATCATCACCCTGCTGTCGGAAAAAGCCCTGGCCTGGGCTACTGCTGTGTGGGATGCCCATAGTTCCTGCTGTGCCAGCTACTTTGCCTTTGCTGAGGAATTCAAACGACTGTTTCAAGGCCCAAGCAGTGGTTCTGACTCAGCCAAACAGCTCCTGACTCTCCACCAAGGTTGGCGCAGCGTGACGGACTATGCCATCCAGTTCCGCACGGTGGCAGCAGCAAGTGGCTGGAACAACGAGGCGCTCACGGTGTGCTTTCTGAAAGGCCTTTCCGACACTATCCAAGATGAACTGGCCACTCGGGAACCACCGGACAATCTCGAGTCCCTGATCAAGTTGGCCTCACGCATTGACCAGCGTCTGAGAGAGAGAGAACTCAACCGTAGACCTCTAGCCCCTATCAGTCCCAGCTCCGAGTCCCCACCTTTATCCTCGCTGGCTCCATCGGAACCCATGCAGATTGGACGCATCTCCCAGGCTGAGAGAGACCGCCGGATGAGGGAGCGCGCTGTCTATATTGCGGCAAACCGGGCCATTTCCGTTCCACGTGTCCCGGGCTCCAGGGAAACGCTCTGTCCCGTACAGACCGGGGGAACTGTAACGGAAACATAACCTCCTCCCATCCGTCCAACTCCCGTCTGCTCATTCCAGTCACCCTCTCCTGGGACAACCACAAGCTTCACCTTCAAGCCTTGGTAGACTCTGGAGCCGCAGGTAACTTCATGGATGGTGTCTGGGCGAAGGAGAATGGCGTTCCCTCTGAACCTCTAAGTGAACCCATGAGGGTCACTACATTGGATGGAAGCCCTTTGGGATCTGGACTTGTCACTCATGTCACTACCTCCTTGCGACTTTCAGTTTCACAACACCAGGAATTGATGAACTTTCATTTGATCTCCTGTTCCGAGTTCCCTCTCGTCCTTGGATACCCCTGGCTTCACAGCCATAACCCTCACATCGACTGGTCTGTGGGCACTATCAAGCAGTGGGGTCCTACGTGCCAAGCTACTTGTATTTTCCAGAATTCCCCGAGTTCTACTCCCGAGTCTTTAGAATCCATCGACCTGACCCGAGTTCCCGAGTGTTACCATGACCTCAAACTGGTGTTTAGCAAACAGAGGGCCACCATGCTACCACCCCATAGACCTTACGATTGCCCCATCGACCTGTTTCCGGGCACTTGCCCCCCAGGGGTCGGATCTTTTCCCTATCTCCACCCGAACGAGCTGCTATGGATACCTACATCAAGGACGCTCTGGAAGCAGGCCTCATGCGTCCATCCACCTCCCCGGCGGGAGCAGGGTTTTTTCTTTGTGGCCAAGAAAGACGGTGGATTACGTCCTTGCATCGACTACCGGGGACTCAATGCCATAACCGTCCGTAACCGTTACCCGCTACCCCTTATGGCCACAGCCTTCGAGCTGCTCCAGGAAGCAGTTGTTTTCACTAAGCTTGACCTGCGGAACGCATACCATCTTGTGCGGATCAGACCTGGTGACGAGTGGAAGACCGCTTTCAACACGCCTACTGGTCACTATGAATACTTGGTGATGCCCTTCGGCCTGACCAACGCCCCAGCGGTGTTCCAAGCGCTCATAAACAATGTGCTTAGGGATATGCTTAACATATTTGTGTTCGTTTACTTGGATGACATCCTCATCTTTTCGAGCTCCCTTCAAGAACACACTAAGCATGTCAGACAAGTACTCAAACGCCTCCTGGACAGCCATCTGTACGTTAAGCCGGAAAAATGTGAATTCCATTCATCCCGAGTACAATTCCTGGGATTTGTAGTGGAACCCGGTCGAGTCCAAATGGACCCCAGGAAGGTAGGGGCGGTAGCGGATTGGCCCACCCCCAAATCCGTTAAGGAAGTTCAGCGTTTCCTGGGCTTCACAAACTTCTACCGCAAGTTCATCAAGAACTTCAGCTTGGTGGCAGCCCCTCTCTCAGCTTTAACCAAGGGTGGCAATGCAAGGTTTTTGTGGGGAAGAGAAGCTGAGACGGCCTTCCAAGGACTCAAGCAGCGCGTTCTCTCTGCTCCCATCCTGATACTACCGACTACGGATGAACCATTTGTGGTGGAGGTAGACGCATCAGAGGTTGGTGTTGGAGCTGTCCTGTCTCAGAGGGGTGAAGACAAGAAGCTTCATCCGTGCGCTTTCTTCTCACACCGGCTTACCCCGACTGAGATGAACTACGATGTAGGGGATCGTGAACTCCTAGCGGTTAAGATGGCATTGAAGGAATGGAGACACTGGCTCGAGGGGGCTTCTCACCCGTTTCAAGTGCTTACGGACCACAAAAATCTGGAGTATATCCAGCAGGCGAAGCGGTTGAACTCTAGACAAGCTAGATGGTCTCTTTTCTTCAATCGATTCCAGTTTATCCTCACCTATCGGCCCGGGTCGAAGAATCTCAAACCGGATGCCCTGTCCCGAGTCTACGCTCCTGCCATTCGAGATGACACGGACATGCCTGTCCTTCCTGCTGCTAAGATTGTGGCTCCGATCTCGTGGCAAGTTGAGGATACCGTGAGACGTGCTCAAGCTAGCGAACCGGACCCGAAAGGAGGTCCTGCCAATTGGTTGTTTGTCCCCAAGGCAGTGAGGACTCAGGTCCTTCTGTGGGGGCACTCCTCTCGCCTCACCTGTCATCCGGGCGTAGGTCGCACCTTGGAGTTCATCCAGCGTAAGTTCTGGTGGCCTACCATAAGAGAAGATGTTGCCACTTTCGTCAATGCCTGTCCCGTGTGCTGCCAGGGCAAATCTTCTCACCTCCGCCCTCAAGGACTCCTTCACCCTTTACCTGTTCCCCACAGACCCTGGTCCCATATCTCATTGGACTTTATTACTGGACTTCCTCCATCCCATGGCAATACTACTATCCTAGTCATTATCGACAGGTTTTCAAAGGCGGCCAGGTTCGTCCCTCTGACTAAGTTACCTTCTGCCAAGGAAACGGCTGAGTTGGTAATTAATCATGTGTTCCGAGTCTTCGGCATTCCTCAAGATATGGTTTCTGACAGAGGTCCCCAGTTCGCCTCAAGGTTTTGGAAGGCCTTCTGCCAACTCATGGGGGCTTCTGCCAGTCTATCTTCAGGGTACCATCCGGAGTCCAACGGCCAAACAGAGAGGATGAATCAAGAGCTGGAAACCACCCTCCGATGTATGACTCGTGACAACCCGTCCACATGGTCATCCTTTATTGTTTGGGCCGAATACGCGCACAACACCTTGCGTTCCTCCTCCACTGGTATGTCCCCGCACGAGTGTCAGTTTGGCTATGCTCCTCCATTGTTCCCGGACCAGGAGGCAGAAGTCAGAGTGCCTTCAGCCTTGAAGTTCGTCAGACGCTGTCGGCTTATGTGGAGGAAGACCCGTCTTAATCTTATGCGTTCCTCACAGAGGTACCAACAACAAGCCAACAGACGTCGCCGTCCCGGGCCTACCCTGCGCCCCGGCCAGAGAGTCTGGCTCTCCACAAGAGACTTACCTCTACGGGTGGAGTCTCGCAAGCTGTCCCAAAAATACATCGGTCCCTTCAAGGTTGCCAGGAGAGTTAACCCAGTTTCTTATCGCCTACACTTACCCAGATCCCTTAAGATTAATCCCACATTTCACATTTCATTAAAACCTGTTGTTTTTTCTCCCCTTGTCCCGGCAGACAGACCTCCCCTCCGCCTCGTGTAATGGAGGCCAGCCGGCTTATACCGTCCATCGGATACTGGATTCCCGCCGGGTGCAGCGGTCCTGGCAGTATCTGGTGGACTGGGAAGGCTACGGTCCCGAGGAGCGCTCCTGGGTTCCTGCCAAAGACATCCTGGACCCTGACCTCATTCGTCAGTTCAGGGCCCTCCACCCTGAGAGAGCTGGTAGGAACGTCAGGAGCCGTTCCTAGGGGGGATTCTGTCAGGATTTGGCCAGGGTTGTTCCGGGTTTTGGTCACTAGATGCCCCCATTGTGCTTTTTGACCTTATGTTTTTCCCTTGTTCCCCATTATTATTTGCACCTGTGCCTCGTTTCCCCTGATTGTATTTAAACCCTTAGTTTCCCTCAGTTCTGTGCTCTGTGTTTGTATGTTAGCACCCAGCCCTAGTGTTCTGTGTATTCTTGTTGATTCCGGTGGATGCTCTTGTGGAATTCTGTTTTTGTTTTTGAGTATCTCTTGAGGCTTTTTTGTGCTATTCCTACCACCTTTTGGATTTGCCATTTTTGTATTTAAGGACTTCTCCTTTTTTACTTTATTAAATACACCGTCTTAAGTACTGCTGTGTCTGCCTCATCTTCTGGGTTCTGCTGACTATTCGTGGCTCAGTTGGTTAAGTGACTGTTTCTCACTCCGGAGACCCAGGTTCGTAACCGGGTCCTGACAATAAGTAATTTAAATATACAGGCAACTGCCAAACTAAAGGAAACACGGACATAAAGTGTCTTAATATGGCATTGGGTCACCACAAGCCATCAGAACCGTTCCAATGTGTCTTGGCAGAGATTCTACAACTGGAACTCTATTTGAGGGATGCGACTCCATTCTTCCACGATAAATTCCATAATTTGGTGTTTTGTTGATAATGGTGAAAAACACTGTCTCAGGTGCCACTCCCAAATCTCCCATGTGTTTAATTGGGTTGAGATCTGGTAACTGACACACACACACACACACACACTTTAAACCCCCTATGCTCCTTTGAGACCCCTCTTTCAAAGTCACTAAGATCTCTTCTAGCTATGGTGGGCAAAATAATGGGCAACTGGGCATTTTTATACATGATGGGATGTTTTAATAGCTTAATTAACTTTGGAACCACACCTGCTTTCAATATACTTTGTATCCCTCATTTACACAAGTGTTTATTTTATTTATCAGTAATAAAGGAAGCACTTATATCCAAAAAACAAAAAGGATTATGTAATTCACTGGGGTCAAGCTTCCTGACATCCAGGACCTATATACTAGGCGGTGTCAGGGGAAGGCCCCAAAAAATTGTCAATGACTCCAGTCACCCAAATCATAGACTGTTCTCTCAGCTAACGCACAGCAAGCAGTACCGGAGCGACCAAGTCTAGGTCTAAAAGGCCATGAGACTGCTGAACAATTAATAAAATGGCCACCCGGACTATTTACATTGAAACCCCCCTCCTTTGTTTTTACACTGCTGCTACTCACTGTTTATTATCTATGCATAGTCACTTTACAAATTACCTTGACTATCCTGTACACATTCACTATTGTCATAGTAGCAAGAAACAATACTACTTAATGGACATAATAGTTTATCACATTTTTACAGGTGATATTTCGCTATGCATTGGCGCTCTTCAAATACACAGAAGATGACATTCTAAAGATTCATCATAGTGTGGATATCTATCAGTACCTCCGTTTCATCACCAGAACCATCACAGACAGCAGGTAGATATGTTATCCCCTAAGCTCTTCTATAGATCTAATGAAGGACAATCTGATTGATGGCAATTAAATCAACTGCAGTAGTGCAACAATATACTATGTTAATTGCCTTGTGATGACACATTTACTTGTCAGTCATTTTTATTTTATTTGTGATCTCAGAAGCTAGGTTACCATCCATTTGGCAGCAGATTTCCGTGCAACTATTCTAAAAATAATATGCACATTTTCCCACCAGAGGTGTGTTTCCATCAAACTGAATTTGTACAGATAAATCTTCTTTGGGATGGGGGGCAGCATTTTCACTTTTGGATGAATATTGTTCCCAGAGTGAACTGCCTCCTACTCAGTCCCAAATGCTAATATATGCATATTATTATTAGTATTGGATAGAAAACTCTGACATTTCTAAAACTGTTTGAATTATGTCTGTGAGTATAACAGAACTCATATGGCAGGCAAAAACCTACAAAATTCCAAACAGGAAGTGGGAAATCTGAGGTTTGTAGTTTTTGAACTCAGCCCCTATCAAATTCACAGTGGGATATGTGTTATTTTTGCACTTCCTAAGGCTTCCACTAGAAGTCAACTGTCTTTAGAATGTTGTTTCAGGCTTCTCGTGTGAAGGGGGACCGGATGGAAGCTGTTTGACTAAGAGGTCTGCCAGCAGCCTCGTTCTCAGTCACGCGCATTTCACATGAGAGGTATCTCTTGTTCCATTGCTTTTCTACAGACAATGGAATTCTCCGGTTGGAACATTATTGAACAGTTATGATAACAACATCCTAAAGATTGATTCTATACTTAGTTTGACAAGTTTCTTCGACCTGTAATATAACTTTTTGAACTTTTCGTCCGACTGGACCTGAACGCGATTTTGGACTTGTTTACCAAACGCCCTAACAAAAGAAGCTATTGGACATAAATGAACATAAATGATGGACATTATCGAACAAAACAAGCATTTATTGTGGAACTACGATTACTGGGAGTGCATTCTAATGAGGATCATCAAAGGTAAGTTAATATTTATAATGCTATTTATGACTAATGTTGACAACCCAACATGGCGGATATTTCTCTGGCTGGTTTGGGCTCTGAGCGCCGTTCTCAGATTATGCTTTTTCTGTAAAGTTTTTTTGAAATCTGACACAGCGGTTGCATTAAGGAGAAGTTTATCTAAAGTTCCATGCATAACACTTGAATTTTCATCAACATTTATAATGAGTATTTCTGTGAATTCATGTGGCTCTGCAATATCACTGCATGTCTTGGAACTACTGAACATAACACGCCAAAGTAAAATAAGATTTTTGCATATGAATATGAACTTTATCAAACAAAACATATATGTATTGTGTAATATGAGTGTCATCTGATGAAGATCAAAGGTCATTTTCTCTATTTGTGCTTTTTGTGACTCCTCTCTTTGGCTGGAAAAATGGCTGGGTTTTTCTCACCAGGTGACCTAACAATCGTTTGTGGAGCTTTCGCTGTAAAGCATTTTTTTTAATCAGACACTGTGGCTGGATTAACGAGAATTTTATCTTTAAAATGGTGCCTAATGTTTGTTTGAGAAATTTGATTTATGAGATTTTTATTGCTTTGTATTTGGCGCCCTGCAATTTCATTGGCTGTTGGTGAGGAACACAGTCCTAGACAGGATAAAAAGCTCTACGTGATGACATTTGTGCACATTAAAAGCACTTTAGCGCTTAAAGCTGAAATCCACATAAGGGGAAACAGCACCACTGTTTGCCAGAGCCGGAGGAGATGGCCGCCGTTTTACGGTCTCCTAACCAATTGTGCTATTATGTGTTTTTTTTGCAATATTTGTAAATGATTTTGTACATAATGTCTCTGCAACCATACCTTATGGCAGAAAAGAGCTTGTGGATATCAGGACAGCGATCACTCACCTCGGATTAGACAAAGATTTTTTCAACAACAACAGCAGGACTCACACAATATTTTCCAAACACCCCGCAGGGCAGACATCCCAATTATTTGAATAAGGAAGCGATGCAGAGGAAGTAGAGCCGGATAGAAGGCGAGTAGGAAAGCTGCCGTTACCGTCAATATTACTCTCCAACGTGCAATCATTGGACAATAAACTAGACGAGGTACGATCACGAATATCCTACCAACGGGACATCAAAAACTGTAATGCCCTATGTTTCACGGAATCGTGGCTGAATGACGACATGGATATTCTAGCGGGATACACACTGCACCGGCAATTTAGAACAACCAGCACACAGCTGGTGCATAAAATCTAAGGAAGTCTCTACATTTTGCTCGCCTGAAGTAGAGTATATTGTGATAAATTGCAGGCCACACTACTTGCTTAGAGAGATCTCAGCTATACTTTTGTGGCTGTTTATTTACCACCACAATCAGATGCGGGCACAAAGACCACACTCAGTCAGCTGTATAAGGAAATAAGCAAACCACTCACCCAGAGGTGGCGCTCCTAGTGGCAGGAGGTAATGCAGGGAAACTTAAATCAGTTCTACCAAATCTCTATCAACATGTTAAATCCTGTTATGGCTGCATCCCTTTGTTCTCAATTTCTGCCTGAAGACATACCCAAATCTAACTGCCTGTATGTAGCTCAGCCCCAGAGGCAAGGATATGCATATTCTTGGTATCATTTGAATGGAAACATTCTGAAGTTTGTGGAAATGTTAATTGAATGTAGGAGAATATAACACAGTAGATCTGGTGGAAGAAAAGAGAAAGAAAGTTTTTTATTGTTGTGGTATCATCTTTCACATGTACTAGAATAGCCACACAGTCAGATAGGATGCTGGAGATAATTTTGATGGATAACATAAGAGGGCAACTGTAGGTGTGCAACGTTTCTGACTGATAACTTCAGGAATGGGTGAGCTACATGACATTTAGCATGAAGTCACCCAGGTGTCCCACACAAGTTTGGTTCCTGTCTTTTCTGAAGCACCCTTCATATTAACCCCTTCCACATTCCTGGCTTAGAAGACTGGTGCAGCCCCAACTCCTCCTGGAGAGTACTCAAAGGGAAGCCTGTTGATATTAATTAATAACAAATTCGATCCGAATGTATAAACTGTCAAAACAGATCCGAAAGGAAGGTGGATCATTTTAAATATTGGATGATACATTTATTTGGCTAATTAGTCTCCAGTACCAGTCAAAAGTTTGGAAACACCTACTTATTCAAGGGATTCTCTTTGTTTTGGAATGAGTTGAAATGTTAAAATAATGTAGGAGACTATAACACAATAGGTATGGCAAGAGAAAATCCAAAGATTTTCTTTTTTGAGTGACCTTGCGCTTACAATGGAAAGTATAGGGGCATACTGAATTCTAGCTCCCAGGATGCAATTCCTTTGGCTTACACAGGGTGTCAGCAGTCTATGTTCAAAACTAATATGAATGATCCGTTTTAGTACAGGGACAGTCTTGGAAATTCATATTTGGGTGCGCGATAAAGACCAGACGCACGTGCTAAAATTGGTTTCCTATTGAACATACTTCTTTCTGTAAGAAATATTATAGTTTGATTACATTTTAGGATATCTGAGGAGTAAATAGAAACATATTTTGACTTGTTGAAACAAAATTTAGGGGTAGATTTTCAGATTCCTTTCTCAGCATGTTGAACGAGTGGATTACTCAAATCGATGGCGACAACTAAACTGACTTTTTGGGATATAAAGAAGGATTTTATCTAACAAAACGACACTACATGTTATAGCTGGGACCATTTGGATGACAAATTAGAGGAGGATTTTCAAAAAGAAATTGAATATTTAATTGCTATTTGTGAATTTGTGAAACCTGTGCCAGTGTATAAATATTTTGATAAGAGGCACCTTTCCTCAATCAATCACATTGCATGCTTTCACTGTAATAGCTAAATTGGACAGTGCAGTTAGATTAACATTAATTTAAGCTTTCAACTGAAATAAGATACTTGTATGTACCTAAATATTTAATATCCACAATTTGTATGATTATTTATTTGAATTGCGCCCCTCCAGTTTCACCGGATGTTGTCCAGCTAGTGGGACTCCTAGCCCTAAGAATAACATACAGTGCATTCAAAAAGTATTCAGCCTTATTCTAAAATGTATTAAATAGTTTTTTCCCCTCATCAATCTACACACAATACCCCATAATGACAAAGCAAAAACACGTTTTTAGACATTGTTGCAAAAAAAATGAAACTGAAATGTCACATTTACGTAAGTATTCAGACCCTTTACTCAGTACATTTTTGAAGCACCTTTGGCAGCAACTACAGTCTTCTTGGGTATGACGCTACAAGCTTGGGTTGGAGTCAATAATATACATTTTTCAACCATACCACACATTTCTTGTTAACACACTATAGTTTTGGAAAGTCGGTTAGGACATCTACTTTGTGCATGACACAATTTTTCCAACAATTGTTTGCAGACAGATTATTTCACTTTTAACTCACTGTATAACAAATCCGGTGGGTCAGAAGTTTACATACAAAGTTGTCTGTGCCTTTAAACAGCTTGGAAATGTTCAGAAAATGATGTCATGGCTTTAAAAGCTTTTGATAGGCTAATTGACAAAATTTGAGTGAATGGGAGGAAAACCTGTGGATGTATTTCAAGGTCTACCTTCAAACTCAGTGCCTCTTTGCCTCATCATGGGAAAATCAACTGAAATCAGCCAAGGAGTCAGAAAAAATTGTGGTCTGGTTCATCCTTGGGAGCAATATCCAAATGCCTGAAGTTACCACGTTCATCTGTACAAACAATTGTATGCAAGTATAAACACCATGGGACCACTCAGCCGTCATACCGCTCAGGAAGGAGACGCGTTCTGTCTCGTAGAGATGAACGTACTTTGGTGCAAAAAGTGCAAATCAATCCCAGAACAATAGCAAAAGACCTTGTGAAGATGCTGAAGGAAACATGTACAAAAGTATCTATCCACAACAAAACAAGTCCTATGTCGACATAACCTGAAAGGCCGCTCAGCAAGGAAGAAGCCACTGCTTCAAAACCGCCATAGAAAAGCCAGACTAGGGTTTGCAACTGCACATGGGGACAAAGATGGTACTTTTTGGAGAAATGTCCTCTGGACTGTTGAAACAAAAATAGAACTGTTTGGCCATGATGACCATCGTTATGTTTGGAGGAAAAAGGGGGAGGCTTGCAAGCCGACAAACACCATCCCAACTGTGAAGCACAGGGGTGGAAGCATCATGTTGTGGGGGGTGCTTTGCTGCAGGAGGGACTGGTGCACTTCACAAAATAGATGGTAGGAAAATTATGTGGATATATTTCAGCAACATCTCAAGACACCAGTCAGGAAGTTAAAGCTTGGTCACAAATGGGTCTTCCAAATGGACAATGAGGCTCATACATACTCATACTTCGGGGCGGCAAGGTACAAATCTGTCGTTCTGCCCCTGAACAGGCAGTTAACATATGCCTGAACAGGCAGTTCTGCCCCTGAACACTGTTCCTAGGCCGTCATTGAAAATAAGAATTCGTTCTTAACTGACTTGCCTAGTTAAATAAAATACTTCCAAAGTTGTTGCAAAATGGCTTAAGGACAACAAAGTCAAGGTATTGGAGTGGCCATCACAAAGCCCTGACCTCAATCCTATAGAACATTTGTGGTTAGACCAGGAATAGTGTGTGTGAGCAAGGAGGCCTACAAACCTGACTCAGTTACACCAGCTCTGTCAGGAGGAATGGGCCAAAATTCACCCAACTTATTGTGGGAAGTTTTTGGAAGGCTACACAAAATGCTTGAGCCAGATAAACAATTAAAGGCAATGCTACCAAACACTATTTGAGTGTATGCAAACTTCTGACCCACTGGGAATGTGATCAAAGAAATAACAGCTGTTATTCTGACATTTCACATTCTTAAAATAAAGTGGTGATCCTAACTGACCTAAGATAGGGCATTTTAACTAGGCTTAAATGTCAGGAATTGTGAAAAACTGAGTTTAAATGTATTTGTCTAAGGTGTATGTAAACTTTCGACTTCAACTGTAAAAAACTGTTTCCACTGTCATTATGGAGTACAGTGTTTAATGAGGAAAACATTTAATTTAATCAATGTAACAAAATGTAGAAAAAGTCAAGGGGTCTGAATACTTTCCGAATGCACTTTATGTACAGCAGATTATTGTGTGGGACACTTTTAAATGTGCCTTTTAGAGGTCATGCAATTCAATATTCTTTCAAACAAAAAACATTTTTGTCAAAAGAGTTCATATAAACAAAGGAAATACAAGAAATAGCAGTACAGATGGATAGCAATAAAAACGATATCATAGAGGCACATAATAAGTTAGAGGAATAAGAAAAATAAAATGACTAACTTATTTGGAACGATCAAGTATAATGTATTATACAAAATAGAGCTAATTGGATGGAAAATTGTGAAAAATAAACCAATTATTGTTGAATCTTCAACATATAAATGCTACCAAACATTATTTACAGAAACCTACAGTCATCCATGATTCACCAATTCATATTTTGAAGGAGGAAGCAAAGTACTTTATGCGTATGTTCTCTTTTCAGTCTCCTCCATTTCCACTAACTGAAGTTAACTGTAAGTAATGATTTCCTGAATAATAGTGTAAAATTAACAGTTGTACAGAAACACTTGTGTGAGTGTCACAATCTTTTGAAACATACTCGGACCAACGTGCAGCGTGATCTGGGTTCCACATTTTTATTTATATAAAGTAAGTGAACCATATATCAAAACAATAAAGAAAGAATGAAACATGACGACAATGGAGTGCTAACATAGAACTACACCTAAACAATATCCCACAAAACACAAGAGAAAAATGCTACTTAAATATGATCCCCAATTAGAGACAACGATTACCAGCTGCCTCTAATTGGGAATCATGCAAAATCACCAACATAGAAAAACAATACTAGAACCCCACTTAGAAATAATAAACTAGACTTAACCCCCAGTCACGCCCTGACCTACTCTACCATAGAAAACAAGGTCTCTCTATGGTCAGGATGTGACAGTACCCCCCCCCCCCCCGGACTCTGGCTGCAAAACCTTAAACCAAAAGGGAGGGTTAGGGAGGGTGTCTAGTTTCGGTGGCGGCTCTGGTACGGGGCGAAGTACCCACTCATCCCGCGGATCTGCCGCATCGGGGGAGGCTCTGTGGTGAGGGACAAAGAACACGCTCAGCTCGCGGATCCACCATCTTTGGTGGCGGCTCTGGTGTGGGCCGGAGAACCCGATCATCCCGCGGATTCAGCCATGGACCCAGGCTGAACACAGTGCCTGGACTGGACCTAGATGCTGAGGAAGGCTCCTGCCATGGAGCGGGACTGGACGCCGGCCCTGGCCTAGTCATTGGTGCAGAGGAAGACTCCTGCCATGGAACGGGACTGGACGCCATGTCAGGACTGGGCATCCGCGCAGAGGAGGGTTCCTGCCATGGAGCTGGACTGGACGCCGTGTTTGGACTGGACATCGGCACATAGGAAGGCTCCTGCCTTAGAGCCTTCCTATGGAGGCTCCGGACCGGGGACCGTCGCCAGAGGCTCCGGACCGGGGACCGTCGCCTGAAGCTCTGGACTGAGGAAGCACACTGGAGGCCTGATGCGTGGGGCCGGCACAGATGGCACCGGACTGGTGACAGGCACTTCAGGGCGAGTGCAGGGAGCAGACACAGGACATACCTGACTGGGAAGGCGCACTCGAGGGAGAGTGCGAGGAGCAGGCATAGGGAAATAAGGGCTCTCTATGTTCAGGACGTGACAGTGAGGGCTAAATTGCAGAGGTGGAACTTGATGCAATTAAAGCCTTTAGGCCAGGGAAAACTCCAGGGCTGAATGGCATACCAGTTGAACGTTATACAATTTTTTATCTACTCGAAGATCTACTATTATCATATTTGAATCACTCCTAAAAAAAATCCTAGCAAAACGCATAGCACAATAGATATAAAAAAAACTGGCAGATATTATTCATCCTGATCAGACAGGTTTCCTTACATGGAAGGTACATTGGAAATAATATAAGACAAGTATTTGAAACAATAAGAAATGAATTATCTTTAATGGTATTATAGGAAAGCTGGAGTTATGTCTGTTATGTGCAGTTAACAAACATACAGTATATGGCAATGTTTTCTATATCCAAAATTACAACCAACTGATTTCAGCATTTGCACAAAAATGGAGTGGTCAAGTAGAAGGGGGAGAAGGTAGGGAGGAGGTAACTTGTTTGCCCTTTATAAAATTGAAAAATTGGTAACAACACTGTTTCTAACGTTTTTTTACTTGAGGACCAAATGTTGACCGCGGCGCCAATACAGGTTGCAAAATTTTAGATGTGCACATGGTTTTTGAATCTGGGAACGGCCCGTCAGAAAGTCCAGGACCCAGTTGCACAGGGCGGGGTCGAGACCCCATGACAAGTTTGCGGATAGTTCCCTCCAAACTTGTCATTAAGCTCGAGACCCTAGGTCTCGGCCCGCCCTGTGCAACTGGGTCCTGGACTTTCTGACGGGCCGCCCCCAGGTGGTGAGGGTAGGAAACATCTCCACCCCGCTGATCCTCAACACTGGGGCCCACAAGGGTGCGTTCTCAGCCCGTGGCCAATCCAGGGTTACTCCAAGCAGTTTAGTAATCGCAACTTGCTCAATTTCCACATTATCTATTACAATATTTAGTTGAGATTTAGGGTTTAGTGAATGTGTTGTCCCAAATACAATGCTTTTAGCTTTAGAAATATTTATGGCTAACTTATTCCTTGCCATCCACTCTGACACTAACTGCAACTCTTTGTTAACTTCTTCGATGTAGGGGCGCTCTTTTAATTTTTGGATAAAAAAACATTCCCGTTGTAAACAAGATATTTTGTCACGAAAGATGCTCGACTATGCATATAATTGACAGCTTTGGAAAGAAAACACTCTGACGTTTCCAAAACTGCAAAGATATTATCTGTGAGTGCCACAGAACTGATGCTACAGGCGAAACCAAGATGAAATTTCAAACAGGAAATGCCCCAGATTTTGGAGGCGCTGTGTTCCAATGTCTCCTTATATGGCTGTGAATGCGCAAGGAATGAGCCTACACTTTCTGTCGTTTCCCCAAGGTGTCTGCTGCATTGTGATGTATTTAGTCATATCATTGGAAGATTGACCATAAGAGACTACATTTACCAGGTGCTCGCTTGGTGTCCTCCGTTGCAATTATTGCGTAATCCCCAGCTGCGTGCATTTTTCCATTTGCTTCAGAGGAGAAACCAAACAAATGACTTATCATCTAATAGATATGTGAAAAACACCTTGAGGATTGATTCTAAACAACGTTTGCCATGTTTCTGTCAATATTATGGAGTTAATTTGGAAAAAAGTTTGGCGTTGTACTGAATTAATTTTCAGTTTTTTTTCTTAGCCAAACGTGATGAACAAAACGGAACGATTTCTCCTACACAAATAATCTTTTTGGAAAAACTGAACATTTGCTATCTAACTGAGTCTCCTCATTGAAAACATCCCGAAGTTCTTCAAAGGTAAATGATTTTATTTGAATGCTTTTCTTGTTTTTGTGAAAATGTTGCCTGCTGAATGCTTGGCTTAATGCCATGCTAGATATCAATACTCTTACACAATTGCTTGTGTAGCTATGTTTGAAAAGCATATTTTGAAAATCTGAGATGACAGTGTTGTTAACAAAAGGCTAAGCTTGTGAGCCAATATATTTATTTCATTTCATTTGCGATTTTCATGAATAGTTCAAACCTGTTAGAGATCGGGCTACTTTTTTCAACATTCTGTTAAAAATCGCTCAACATTTCAACGTCCTGCTACTCATGCCAGGAATATTGTATATGCATATGATTAGTATGTGTGCATAGAAAACACTCTGAAGTTTCTAGAACTGGTTCAATGGTGTCTGTGACTATAACAGAACGAGTTCCGTGGTCAAAATCGCAAGAAAACCTGATCACAAAATCAACGGAGAAAAAATCAATCCGCCAGTCTATGTATTGTCTATTGGAAGGATACTTCCAATACTTAAGGATGGGATTACAGTTCCTACAGCTTCCACACGATGTCGCCAGTGTTGTGATTTCGATGGAACTAAATCCTTGGTCAGATGAGTTATAGGCACATCCGGTCTTCAGGTCCACAGCTGGAAAAAATGGAAGCCGAAAAGTGGACTACGTTTTCCAGACTTGTTGCTATTGAATACAGATCGCTCCGTGATCAATTTGATAGTTTATTAACGTTTACTAATACCTAAAGTTGGATTACAGAAGTAGTTTGAAGTGTTTTGTCAAAGTTTATAGGCAACTTTTTTAATTTAAAAAAATAAAGTTGCGTTTAAAAACTGTGTTTTTCCTGGATCTGACGGTCTTCATAAATGGACATTTTGGGTATACAAGGACCGATGTAATCGAAAAAAAGACCCAATTGTGATGTTTATGGGACATATAGGAGTGCCAACAAAGAAGCTCGTCAAAGGTAATGAATGTTTTATATTTTATTTCTGCGTTTTGTGTAGCGCCGGCTACGCTAATTCTTTTGTTTTACGTCCCCTTCTGGTATTTCGGGTTGTTGCATGTGAGTTTTAATGAACGTTTGAGTTTTAACGAGTGCTATTAGCATTTGGCGTAGCTCATTTGCATTTATTGTTGGCAAGGTGGGACGCTTGCGTGTCGGGTTGCCCAGAGAGGTTAACGTTGCGTTATGCTAATGAGCTTGAGGCTATGATTATGCTCCCGGATACGGGATTGCTCGACGCAAGAAGTTAAGTGTTGCAGTCAGTTCAGTCGCTTGTAGTAGCTGACATGTATAGTGTAGAGTCTTCCACATACATAGACACTGGTTTTCTCAAAGTCAGTGGCATGTCGTTAGTAAAAATTTCAAAAAGCAAGGGGCCTAAACAGCTACCCTGTGGATTTCCTAATTGTACCTGAATTATGTTTGAGAGGCTTCCATTAAAGAACAACCTCTGTGTTCTGTTAGACAAGCAAATC
Organism: Oncorhynchus masou masou; assembly: GCF_036934945.1. Lineage (NCBI taxonomy): Eukaryota > Metazoa > Chordata > Actinopteri > Salmoniformes > Salmonidae > Oncorhynchus > Oncorhynchus masou. The sequence continues at coordinate 117,493 of NC_088231.1, read as the reverse complement.
TTTATCCACATTATTATACCAGGGGGTGTAAAGCCATAACACATACGTTTTCCAGCAGCAGACTATGATCAATAATTTCAAAAGCTGCACTGAAGTCTAACAAGACAGCCCCCACAATCATTTTCTAATGAATTTCTCTTAGCCAATCATCAGACATTTGTGTAAGTGCTGTGCTTGTTGAGTGTCCTTTCCTATAAGCGTGCTGAAAGTCTGTTGTCAATTTGTTTACAGTGAAATAGCATTGTATCTGATCAAACACAAACACAAAGGGTTGGTAACGGGCTGATTGGTCGGCTATTTGAGACAGTAAAGTGGCCTTTACTATTCTTGGGAAGTGGAATGACTTTAGCTTCTCCCAGGCATGAGGGCACACACTTTCTAGTAGGCTCAAAGTGAAGATGTGGCAAATTTAAGTGGCAATATCGTCTGCATTTTATCGATGGCAATTTGAATGCGCAGAGATATTGTGACGAGATCCTGAGCCCCATTGTTGTGCCATTCATTGGCCACCATCACCTCATGTTTCATCATGATAATGCACGGCCCCATGTCGCAAGGATTTGTTCACAATTCCTGGAAGCTAAAAATGTCAGAATTCTTCCATGGCCTGCATACTCATCAGACAATCACCCATTGAGCATGTTTGGGATACTATGGATCAACTTGTACGACAGTGTGTTCCAGTTTCCACCAATATCCAGCAACTTTGCACAACCATTGAAGAGGAGTGGGACAACATTCTACAGGCCACAATCAACAGCCTGATCAATTCTATGCAAAGGAGATGTCAGGCTGCTCAGATACTAACTGGTTTTCTGATCCACGCCCCCAACTTTTTTTAAAGGTATTTTTTCAAGGTATCTGTGACCAACAGATACAGGTATCTGTGACCAACAAGGTATCTGTGACCAACAGTCTGTACTGTAGAATGTACATGTAAAAAGAAAAAAAAGAAATAGAAACCTGTTTGAGCAACTGTGAAAGAGTTCAGGTACTGGTGGACACATTCTGGGCCAGATGGTGCAATGAATACCTCAACACGCTACAAAGCCATCAGAAAGCAAGCGACCCAACCTCAAGGAAGGAGACATTGTTCTATTGATGGACAATCAGGCAAGAAATAATGAATGGCCAATGGGAGTAATTGTGTAAAAGATGGAATGGTCAGGAAGGTGGAATTTAAAGTAACCCGACACAATGTCTCCAAGACCTTCTCAACACCCATCTCAGATATCGTCCTTCTCTTGTTCCCTGAAGAAAAGTTTATGTAAATATGTTAGAAGTGGTATCTTAAAAGATGCCAGGTGGGGAATGTATTTGAACCTTTTAATAGATTCATTTCAGTTTTTCCCCACCTAGTTTTGGTTGTCATCATTTCACTTCCTGTTTTTACCATACAAGAAGAATGTGACAGTGAACTCAGTTGTACACAATACCTTGCAGTGTTCAGGCTAACTGCTATTTATCCATTTCCATCCCTTAGTTTTTTTTGGCCCTTATAGTGGCACTATATCAGCAAGTAAACATAATTATAATATTATCTGTACATGTGTATCATTATTTTGAGAAATGTGTAACTCCATACAACTTTTGTATGTGTTTGGAAATCGCTAGCAATTGTAGCATGGCCGTCATTCAAAATAATTTAATGGACATCTAGCATAGCCATTACAGGTATTAGCACTGTGATTAGTTTCATTCGCTCAGTCTAGCTTAGCTTAAAAGTGAACTTTGTTTGTTGATTTGCTGTGCATAGATTGTTATATGTATTTGCAGTTTCACACTTTTCTGCATTAAACCTGTCAAAAGACAACACCTGCCTATTCCTTGAAGGGCATAAGTGCTGGTAAGAGTTTAGCTAACTGTTTAACTCAACATGTACTCCTTGGGAGTACAGCTTAGAGTTAGAACAGTACAATATATGTAAGCGAAAGATCATTTTATCTAATAATTGGCAGCCAAGCAACGATCATGTCATCAGCTTAAAAAAATATATATATTTATTGGAAATGTGCATGATTATGTGCACTTAACCACCATGTGAAGTTCATAACTTATTTCATCTGCCTATATACTCTTTGTCACACCCTGACCATAGTTTATTTGTATGTTTCTATGTTTTGGTTGGTCAGGGCGTGATCTGAGTGGGCATTCTATGTTGGATGTCTTGTTTGTCTATTTCTATGTCTGGCCTGATATGGTTCTCAATCAGAGGCAGGTGTTAGTCATTGTCTCTGATTGGGAACCATATTTAGGTAGCCTGGGTTTCACTGTGTGTTTGTGGGTGATTGTTCCTGTCTCTGTGTTAGTTTGCACCAGATAGGCTCAGTCGCTTTGGTTTTTCTTTTTTCCTTGTTTTGGAAGAGAAGAGAACGAGCGCCATTCTCCTTGCGGAGATGGTGCAAAATACATCAACACGGTCGGTCCCTGGGATTGGGCTGGCCAACACGATTCGGTTTGCTTGGAAGGAAAAGGAGTTGGAGCCTTTAGGACGGGAAACTTTTGGAAGGATAATATTGATGGGGATTCTAAAGCTGACGGTGAAGGACGTGTTTTGTTTCCAAGGCAACTCGTTGGAGGGAGCATACGACGTGGCACTATATACAGAGGAGAAACACGATGATATCCTGAGAAGGGCAAGAGCAGTGGGAGGTGAGAGGCCGATGAGCCACTATGAAATTACAAGCCTGGCGAAGAACAACTTTAGGGTTGTAACTGTCAACATTTACAACCCATACGTTAAGGATGAAGAGGTGAGGGCCTTTCTGGGGAGATACATGGATAACGTCTCCTCAGCAAGGCACCTCAAAGACTCCCTTGGGTTTTGGAATGGGAGGAGAGGCTTCCAGGCCCTCCTCAGGGAGGACCCAAAGGGACATGGTGGCTACCTCCATCCTCCTGCTATGTTCTCCCTAGGGGCTGACAGGGGGACGTTGTTTTATGCACATCAGCCCCCATTTTGCAGGCGCTGTATGGCCTACGGCCACATTTTCGCCTCCTGCAGCACGAGAAAATGCAGATTTTGTGGATCTGAGGAACACGAGGCGAGGGATTGTGACAAGCCTAAAACGTGCAAAGGATGTGGCTCGTCAGCACACCTGTGGCGGGGGTGCCCGGCTCGTCAGAGGTCATATGCGTCTGCGGCTGGGGTTGGAGCAGGAGCGGGGGATGGGGGAAGAAGAGGAGGGGAAGGAAGCACGCCTCATGACCAGAGTACAGGTCCAGAGGGGAAGGCCGCAAGGAAGGAGGAGGAGCAAGAAGCGGCGGATGGAAGAGAGAAGGAAACGGAAGGCACGGGAGTAGGAGAAACAGGAAAAGTGGCGGAAGAAGGCAACCGAGTGGAGGAGCATGAGAGAGAAGAAAGCGAGGGAGGAGTGTTGGGGAAGGAGACGGTGGAAGAGCAAGTGGACTGGGGGGAAAGTGCCCTGGTGAAAGAGATGAGGGGTATGATGGAGGAGCTGGCGGGGGGAGGGTGGTATCTCTCCACTGCCACCATCACCAAAGAAGAGAATGAAGAGGAGGGTGCGATTGGCCGACAGTGAGAGGGAGGGGATGGCCAAGAGAGTGATGGGGGTGGGAGAAACTTCTGGGTTGCTGCTGGTTTCCCCAGGCCTTCAACTTCTGTTGGGTGGGGACACACCTAACAAGACTTAGGACTGGGTACAGGAGGAGGTGGGGAGTTTTTTGTTTGGGGACTCAGCCTCCCCGATTTTTTTTCCAATCAAGCTGCAGCACTGGGGAGGGGGAGGATTGTGGGGGTAGACCCAGGATGGTGTTATCACCGGTAGATATGGAGCAGGGGAGCATCGGGTGAGTCTCCTGTTTTTGTTTTTTTTCTGTCTGGGTTTAGAATTTGAGTGTATTACATGTTTTTATTTTATTCTTTAATGGGGTCTAATTTTACTTTTGTTAGTTTAAATGTAAGGGGTTTAAGAGATTTTGTTAAGAGGAGGGCGGTTTTTAGTTATTTGGAGGGTGTGGGGTTTGATTTTTGTTTTTTACAGGAGGTTCACCTGAGGGATGGAGGGGATGTTAGTAGGTTTAAGAGGGAGTGGGACAAGGGGGAGTCGGTTTGGGGTATTGGGGGGGGGGGGTGCACTCATCGGGGGTAGGGATTTTGTGTGGGCACAGGGAGGTAAAAGTGGAAGGTTCTTTTGTGGTGATGCAGGGGAGGGTTATATGGGTGGATGTCACGATAAGGGATTGTAAATTTAGATTAGTGGTGGCAGACAGGAGGGAGATGGTGGACTGTCTGACGCCCCTGTGTGTCACAAATAATAAATTAGTGATAGGGGGGGACTTTAATACAGATTTAGGAATAGGGGGGGATAGCAGTGCAGGCGCCATCACCGGGCTAATGGCTTGCCGTGGTCTGGTTGATGGTGGCCTGCACACGAAAATGGCCGGTCCTACATGGCGCAACTCCAGGGGGGTTGCGCGGAGGCTCGACTATATTTTTGTACCCAGGTCTTTGAGTAAGTTGTCTGGGCGCCTGTTGCCTGTTTTCTTTTCGGATTACGACGGGGTGCTCCTGCAGGTGGGGTCGCCAGTCTGCCTCTTTGGTAGGGGGTACTTGAAGTTAGATCGGGATGTGCAGGAGGAGCAGGCTTTTGTTGACGGGTTTTTTGGTTTCTTTTGGAGGCTTGAAGGCCTCCGGTCCATGTGCGAGGGGGTGTTAGAGTGGTGGGAATTAGTTAAGGTGAGAATTAGGGCTTTTATAATAGGGTATTGCAAGAGGAAAAAAAGGGAGGAGAGGAGGGAGGTGGATCGTATCCAAAGGTTAATTGAACTTGAGTACGAGGCAGGCAACCTCGGCGGGTCGTTTGACTGGGAGGGATTCGCAACCCTAAAGGCGCAGCTCAGGGAGTTGCAGGAGCGGAAGGGAGCTATTGGCTTTCTAGAACACAATGAGACTTGTTCTGCTATGTTCTTTAAGTCGGTTAGGGCCAGACAGAGTAGGAAGGTAATGCATGGCGTTAGGGAAGAAAATGGTAGTATAGTTAGAGAACCAAAGGATATGGTCAGGGTGACAACTGATCATTTCCAAGTTTTATTTAAGGAAAGGGAAATGGATGTAGACCAGGGAAATGTGTTTTTAGAACACTTGTCCAGGCGGTTGCCGGAGGACATTAGAGAAGTGATGAAGGCCCAGATCTCACTAGAAGAGGTTGAGAGCGCTCTTAGGAGGATGGGAAAAGGGAAGGTGCCTGGGATGGATGGGCTGCCGGCTGAGTTTTATCTCAAGTTTTGGGGTATACTTGGACCAGTGGTCCTCGAAGTCTTGAAGGCCATCCATGAGACGGGGGTCCCGGGGGGATCAATGGCTGTTGGTGTGCTGTCACTTTTATATAAGAAGGGGGAAGTAACAGACCTTGGCAACTGGCGGCCGTTGACCATGCTGTGTGTAGATTACAAGCTACTTGCAAAGGTTTTAGCAGACCGGTTGCGCACAGCCCTTCCCTCGTCGTCCATGAGGATCAGACGTGCGGGGTAGAGGGCCGCTCTATTAGATGGAACCTACAGTTAATCAGGGACTCCATCGCTTGGGTTGAAGATAGAGGACTGCCTTTAATGGTAGCAGCGCTAGATCAGGCGAAAGCCTTTGATCGCGTGAATAGATCCTTTTTATTCAGAGTGTTAGGTCGATTAGGATTTGGGGAGAAGTTCTTAGGATGGATTCGTACATTATATGTCGGAGCGGGGTGCCGAGTTAGTGTAAATAGTCACTTGGGTGACGTTTTTGACCTCTGGTCTGGGGTCAGGCAGGGGTGCCACTCTCGGCTCTCCTCTTCGTTCTGTACATGGAGCCTCTGGGGGATGCCATTAGGGCAGACACAGGGTGGAAGGCTTGTTGATCCCTGGAAGTGGTGGGCTGCGTGTTAAGAATGCGCAGTACGCCGACGACACTTCCTTGCTGCTGTGCAAGGACTCGTGCCTGACAAGGTCCCTTGCCATCTTTGGCGATTTCACCCGAGCGTCGGGAGCGGTTCTGAACCATACAAAGTCTTCCGTCAAGTTTTTCGGAAGACGGCGTGGTAGAACGGATGTGCCCGGGGGGTTATCTCTCTGTGAGGGGGCCCTGAGGATTCTCGGGGTCCATTTTGAGACCTCCGGCTCAGCGACGCTAAACTGGAACATGTGTATCGCAGTGGTACAGAGGAAGCTAGCAATGTGGAAGGCTAGGTCTTTTATGGGCAAAGTCCTGGTCCTAAAGGTGGATGTGTTGCCATCTCTTTTGTATTTGGCGTACATCTACCCATTGCCGGCTTGTCTGAGGAGGCCTCTAGAGGCTTGTGTTTCAGTTCATGTGGAGTGGCAGGTGCGAGTGGGTCGCCAGGGCACGCATGCTCTGTCCCATCGGGGAGGGAGGTAGGGGGGTACCACATTTCCCCCTCAAGCTGGACGCAATTTTTGTTTCTTTCTTGTTAACGGAGCTTGCTCATCCAGTGATACACCCGTCCGGTTACCTCCTGCGGGTGTTCTTCTCGTATCAGGCGAGAAGCGTAATGGTGTGGTCTAACACGGGTCCTCGGGCGGAACAGCTGCCGTGGCACTTTGGTCATGCGGCCAAGTGGCTGCGTGCGCACCCTGAGGTTGAAGTTGCCCGAGTAGGTTTAGATCACAGGCACCTGTACGAGGAGGTCAGAAAGGCAGGGAGTCCGGCGCCTGTAGTGGGCATCTCGGAAGTGGTCTGGGAGGGGTGCAGGCGCGGGGTCTGGACAACAGGCTCAAGGACCTTAATTGGTTGGGCCTCCATAAGTGCTTGCCGGTACGTTCCATCATGTACCGGTATAGTTTGGTGCAATCCCCCACCTGTCCAAGATCCTCTTGTGGCAGGGAGGAGACTGTGCGCCATGTCTTTTGGGACTGTGCCTTTGCCGGAGTAGTATGGGCTAGGGCACGGGTGTTTTGGTAAGGTTTGGTAAGGGGGGGGTTGTATTGACGTGGGCCAGGTTAGAGAGAGGTGTAGGGAGAGCGAGAGGGACAGATAGGGACAGGTTTCTGCTCTGGCTTCTCATGAGTCTCTTTAAAAGGGGGCTGTGGGAAGCCAGGCAGAACATGGTGAAGACAGGGAGAGATTGGGGGGTGGAAGGGATAGTGAGGAGGGTGGAAGGAGATTTGAGGGGAAGGATGAAGAGGGAGGAGAGGAAGTGGGGGCAGCATGCTGCTCGGGAGAGGTGGAAGGGGGGTTTAGGGCTGGGTGTTATTTAGATTTGTAAGGGGATAGATTAGGGGACGGGGAGATAGGGAAAGGTAGTTTGTAGGGTGACGGGGAGGGAAGATGCTCCCCTGAGGTTTTGTTTGGGGTTGTTGTATAGTTAAATTAAAATACCATTATTGGAGTATGTATGAAAATTATGAGTTGTGAAGAATGAATGGTATTGAAGGTAATAAATTATTTTTATTAAAAGATAGGGCTGTTTTTGGTTTTCGTACGTTTGTTATTTTGCTAGTTTCATCGTGCATAGTTTCCTTATTAAATAAAATTAATCACAACTACGCTGTATTTTGGTCCGCTCCTCCTTCCCACAACGAAAGCCGTGACACTCTTGATGCTTTTCCACATGGTGATGGTAAGCCTACAAACAATGTTACATATAAACGCGTGACTCTACGCTTACTTCGCTATGACGGTTATTATATCAATATTTGCACATAAAGGTGTTTCCACAGCAATTATCACAATCAATTTCACAGACCAAAAAATGATTAACCCTTGTGTAGCGTATTTTGTTTTGTCAACATTAGGACATTTTACCCACAAATGTATTAATTCCTTCAGGCCTGTCATGACTTCTTTTCAAATCAAATCAAATTTTATTTGTCACATGTGCCGAATAAAACAGGTGTAGACCTTCCAGTGAAATGCTTACTTACAAGTCTTTAACCAACAATGCTTTAAGAAGTGAAGAAAAAAAGTGTTAAGTAAAAAATAGAAAATAAAAGTAACAAATATTTAACAGCAGAAGTAAAATAACAATTGTGAGGATATATACAGGGTCACTCTACCTACGTTTACAGAGTCAATGTGCGGGGGCACCGATTAGTCAAGGTAATTGAGGTAATATGTACATGTAGGTAGAGTTAAAATGACTATGCATAAATAATAAACAGAGAGTAGCAGCAACGTAAAAGAGGGGTCTGGGTAGCCCTTTGATTGGCTGTTCAGCAGGGGGTAAAAGCTGTTAAGAAGCCTTTTGGACCTAGACTTGGCATTCCTGTACCGCTTGCCATGTGGTAGCAGAGAGAACAGTCCATGATTAGGGTGGCTGGAGTCTTTGACAATTTTTATGGCCTTCCTCTGACACTGCCTGGTGTAGAGTTCCTGGATGGCATGTACTGGGCCGTACGCACTACCCTGTATAGTGCCTTGCGGTCAGGGGCCGAGCAGTTGCCATACCAGGCAGTGAAGCAAACAGTCAGGATGCTCTTGATGGTGAAGCTGTAGAACCTTTTGAGGATCTGAGGACCCACGCCAAATCTTTTCAGTCTCATGACAAATCTTGTCGTGCCCTCTTCACGACTGTCTTACTTGAAGCTCTCAACTTGCTCCACTGCAGCCCTGTCGATGAGAATGGGGGCGAGCTTGGTACTCCTTTTCCTGTAGTCCACAATCCTCTCCTTTGTCTTGATCATGTTGAGGGAGAGGTTGTTGTCCTTGCACCACATGGTCAGGTCTCTGACCTCCTCCCTGTAAGGCTGTCTCATCGTTGTTGGTGATCAGGCTTTACACTGTTGTGTCATCGGCAAACTTGATGATGGTGTTGGAGTCGTGCCTGGCCATGCAGTCATGAGTGAACAGGGAGTACAGGAGGGGACTGGGCACGCAAATCTGAGGGGCTCCCATGTTGAGGATCAGCGTGGTGGATGTGTTGTTACCTACCCTTACCACCTGGAGCCGGCCCATCAGGAAGCCCAGGATCCAGTTGCAGAGGGAGGTGTTTATTTCCAGTGTCCTTTGCTTAGTGATGAGCTTTGAGGGCATCATGGTGTTGAAAGCTGAGCTGTAATCAATGAATAGTATTCTTACATAGGTGTTTCTTTTGTCCAGGTGGGCAAGGGCAGTTTGGAGTGCAATAGAGATTGCATCATCTGTGGATCTCTTAGGGCGGAATGCAAATTGGGGTGGTTCTAGTGTTTCCGGGACAATGGTGTTGATGTGAGCCATGACCAGCCTTTTGAAGCACTTCATGGCTACAGACGTGAGTACTACTGGTCTGTAGTCATTTAGGCAGGTTACCTTAGTGTTCTTGGGCGCAGGGACTATGGTGGTCTGCTTGAAACATGTTGGTATTACAGACTCAGTCAGGGATAGAAAATGTCAGTGAAGACACTTGCTAGTTGGTCAGCGCATGCTCGGAGTACACGTCCTGATATTCCGTCTGGCCCTGCGGCCTTGTGAATGTTGACCTTTAAGGTCTTACTCAAATGGGCTACAGCAAGCGTGATCACACAGTTGTCCGGGAACAGCTGATGCTCTCATGCATGCTTCAGTGTTACTTGCCTCGAAGCGAGCATAGCATTAATTTAGCTCGTCTGGTAAGCTCGTGTCACTGGGCAGCTCGTGGCTGTGCTTCCCTTTGTAGTCTGTAATAGTTTGCAAGTCCTGCCACATCCGACGAGCGTCAGAGCCGGTGTTGTACGATAAAATCTTAGTCCTGTATTGGCAATTTGCCTATTTAAAAACCTGTTACTGCTGCAATCCCGATACCGGGATCGATATGACAACTACCAGTGAAAATAGAGGGCGCCAAATTCAAACCACAGAAATATCATAATTACAATTCCTAAAACATACACGTGTCTTATATCATTTTACAGCTATTCCCGTTGTTAATCCCACCAAAGTGTCCGATTTCAAATAGGCTTTTCAGCGAAAGCACTACAAACGATTATGTTAGGTCTCCACCAAACCACAATAAACACAGCCATTTTCCAGCAAAATATAGCATTCACAAAAACCAGAAATAAAGATAAAATGAATCACTAACCTTGAATTATCTTCAGATGACTCATAGGACTTCATGTTACACAATACATGCATGTATTGTTTGATAAAGTTTATATTTATATAAAAAAAATCTGAGTGTACATTTGCGCGTTAGATTCACTAGTTCTAAAAACATCAAGTGATTTTGCATAGCCACATCATTCAACAGAAATACTCATCATAAATTGAGATGATAATACAAGTTATACACATGGAATTATAGATATACCTCTCCTTAATGCAACCGCTGTGTCAGATTTAAAAAAAACTACGGAAAAAGACATGCATGCAATAATCTGAGACGGCGCTCAAAAGTAAAACCACCACAGCCGCAAAAATGGCTCCTTTACCTTTGATGATCCACATCAGAAAGCACTACAGGAATCCCAGATCCACAATAAATGTTTGTTTTGTTCGAAAATGTCCGTTATTTATGTCCAAATACCTTCTTTTGTTAGCACGTTTGGAATACATATCCAAACGCTAATTCTGGTCAGCCTTATATTTGACAAAAACTTCAAAAATATATATTACCGGTCGAAGAAACATTTCAAACTAAGTACAGAATCAATCATTAGGATGTTTTTAACATATAGCTTCAATAAAGTTCCAACCGCAGTATTCCTTCTTGTCTTCGTGAGCAATGGAACGCAAGTGACTACCATGAGGAAAAAGCGCGATCACAAAATGGCTGCTTGATGGACATCTGATATATTCTGCTCTCATTCACTCCCACAACAATATAGAAACCTCATTATAATTTCTATTGATGGTTGACATCTAGTGGAACCCCTAGCAGTGCAACAACATTCATATCTCAAGGGGATTTCATTGGGGACTCTGGTGAAAACATACAAACTCAGATTTCTGACTTCCTGTTTTGATTTCAACTCAGGATTTTGCCTGCTAATATGAGTTCTGTATACTCACAAACATCATTCAAACAGTTTTAGAAATGTCAGAGTGTTTTATATCCAATAATAATATGCAAATATTAGCAACTATGACTGAGGAGCAGGCCGTTTGATATGGGCACCTTTCATCCAAGCTACTCAGTACTGCCCCTGCAGCCATAAAAATGTAATGGTTCGTCGGAGGGCATAACGGGATTATAAACTTCAGGGATACTTGAAAGCGGCAACTCTACCCTTTTGCTCAGTGCGGATGTTGCCTGTAATCCATGGCTTCTGGTTGGGGTATTGTTAGAGGAATTCTAAATTCCTATATGTTTTGTAGCCAAAACCAAATTCACACTCTATCTATTTCATAATAAGTTGTAAGTTTATCATTTTTGCATGAAATAGATCGAGACCAGTCTCAAAAGTCAGGTAACAGCGTTTAATTCAAGAGAGTACTAACCCAAAATACAAAGAACACTACATTTAAGAGAGAGAAGATAAAAATGACGTCATCAGTTTCTCACACGCTCTCCGATCCACACAATAGCATAGTGTCTTCAGGTCTGGAGATTGTCTCCTACTCCCCTCATAAAGCAAACATTCCAATCTGTCTAAAAGAGGCCCTCCTTCTCCCTTAAAGCAGCAAGGTATAGACAATTCATTCGTTTTACCTACAATTTCAGTCCTAGTTTAACCAAGAACCCACACATTTCATACCATAACATAATAGTATTAAAACTTAATTTTTTTAAAATAAATGTATACATAATTAATAATTTCAACTATAATTTCCTCCAACAAATTGTCCCTTTGATGAAATATTATACATTCAAATCTACATCTAATTTTATCAAACATAAAAAATAAAATATGAATAAACTTATAACTAACCTTATTATACATGTTTATCAGATTTATCATACGAATAGACTTATAACCAACATTATTATAAATGTTTATCAGACCCATCATTAATCAAATCTAACCTTAAACCAAATGTTTTTAACCCACCATCAGAATCTTAATTCTACTTATCAGGATTTTCCCGTTAATCTTCATGAAAAAACAGTCTATACATTGAAACAAGAAAACATCTAAATTTCCTAAACATCAAATATGGTCTCCTTGCGAGTGAAAGGATCCAGATTCTTCTATTACGTCCAAGCCATGTATTTTGTATTCCACTGGTCAGAGCTTAGGATTGGTCCATTTATTTCCATCCGAAGTGTCATCAATTTCTCCAGAGTCCTGGAAATGATAGCTTTCATACACACAATCAACCACGTCCATACAAAACTAACACAGTCACACAGGTGAAAGTAGCCCATAACACAGTAATTGTAATTTTTCCATCTTCCAAACACACTATCAAACCCAAGGAAGTATCCACCCCAGAGTTTTCTGCCAAACCGTGAGTCAGGGTGGTCAAACCAGCTCAGGCTTCGGGCACTGATTCGTCCGGAGCTGTATTACTTGGGATGTAAGCACAAACATGGTCCTGATAATCACGCATACTTCTCTCTTTTCAGCCATTAACATATCTAATGCAATTCTATTCTGCCACGCCACCCAGCTGGTTGCTGCAGTCTGTTCTGCAAAACCTTTAATAGCATCTCTGGTATACTTGTTAAAGCGCTGTTGATTATCATAAATATAATTAATCCAGTCCACGTTCTTATTGAGAGTAGACTCCCCCCCCGGAAATGCTTAACTCTAATCCTGCTAGGATCTGATTTCTTGCTTTGACTCATATGGCACCCCCCTTGGAACCCCAATGTTATCAAAGTATATTTAGTCAATAAGAGACCCGGACGGAAAATCTCTTTTCTCCCATTTGTCTATACTTCATGTCTTGGTGTTGAATGAGTGTGAAAGGCATTATAATGGAGCATAATCCTGTCCAATCTGTCGGTAATCTGTCCAATCTCGCCCTGACATCATTTCCCAAGAGTACTGTTCCGGGCCAAACGGTAATAATCTCCTCCGGTTACTGTGAAGGGAGGAACCTGGGGATGCAAATCAATACAACTGTCATTATCTGGCATTCCTGCTTTCGTGAACAGCTTTACCATACCGGCCTAAACTCCTCTACCCAGAACCGTACTAGGTTGTCGACCAAGAACTGGTCATATCCATCATACCACAACCCTAGATTCTCCTTCATTACTGTTTAAATGGTTAGGCGTATCTTTATGCAATGCATCCCTCTCTCCGGATTACAATCAAAAACTCTCACCTTCACTATACTCCACCTCCTTCCATACTGGGTGAGTGGATTCATATAGCCCTCTCTCTCCAAAGGAGCTATGACCTGTGTCCACGATCAATATGGGAACCTGCACCGATATATGCCATAATGGCTCAGAGTCCTAGACTGCCATGTAGTTAGACTCCATTTTGGTCTACATAAAACTCCATTGAGAGATCCTTCCCAACCTCTACTCTAACTTCCTGTCTACCCAGAACTACGGATCTCTTGTGCTTATTTTGGAACAAAATCCTCATCGTCTAAACCATGGGTCAAATTACCACTCTCCGCATACTCAAGTAGGACGTGCTGTATCAGGAATATGTCACCCACGATAAGACAGCTCAGACGAACAGCTTCCATGTGAAGCCCCACCCTCTCCCCGAGAACACATCACTTAGCAAGAGCCAGACACATCTTCACTTCTATGAACAAACACAGGGGTGATAGGACAGGCAGGAATACTTCATTCGAGAGATGGCCCCCGGAATTCTGTTAATTCCAGTTCTCCTCTCGAACACTGTTATTGTTTGACAGTTTCAATGTGTCTTACCCTCCCGCCGTGCGATATTAATCCGGCTAGCTCTTTCAGCTAGCTGTCACCAGAAGTCCTTGGTATGGTCCCCCCAACAAGCCTCTGGGACTGGATTGAGTGACTTCACCTGTAGTTCATCTGTAATGCATAAAATCCTGGACATACAGGCTTGGTTAACAAACAGTTTCTCATATGGTTTATCTGATAGCTAAAAAATGTTTTTATTTATTTATTATTATTAGTTTCTTATCCAATAGGCCACTAACTTACCCACCCCCCTTTTGATAACCGATATCATGTATGTCCAATTCTCTCTTGGGCATCCATTCATCCCAATCCTGTATCAATTCTCTGTCCAGTGGCTTATCTAGTTTAAGTAGTATCTGTGCTATTTATATATGTTCTTAAATATATATATTTACCAATTTAAACAGTAATTACTTTCTCTACTATCTCTCAAAATGCCACTAAGCGTCTCACTGTTTGATTTTAGAAAAAAAACATGTCTAAAGTCCTTACATTTCCTTAATCAATCTATCTTAATCCTTACAATAATCCTAAATAACCACAGGTGTCCTATATTCCTGTCAAATTCAACACTATTAAAAATACCTCCTAATGGTTAACCAGAGCCTGAACAAATGCTAACCATATCGAAATCCTTCCTACACTTACCAGCTCTCTACTTCAGGGATCTGCAGTATTCTATCTGACAATAACATGGAACACTTTATCTACAGTAATTTATCACCCCTATTTATTCTCTATGATAAATATAACAATTTTCTGTTTTCATATCCACAATAGCCAATTCAAAAACTTCCCAGCTAATATTGTAAATCAGCTTCAGTGATTCAACCAATAATTCTAAACCCCAAACTATTATTCCATTATAACTAATTTACCTTAAAATTAGTAACCCAACTGACCACAATTCATTATACAAATGGCTCTCCCCCGGGACTGATCAGACCCCAAAAGATAGCCACGATAAGGTCAAAAGGTCATACCATATTAGACAAAGAACCCCTTATCCTTTAAATTAAAATAATCACCTATGTAATTAAAACCCATAAAATAAAAACTCATAAGGTTCCATATGTGAGCGTCCTCTTAATACCTTTGCACTAAAACAAATAGTTCTAACAATTGTTTTATGTGTATATATTTGCAGACCTTTTTCAATTTGGTCGTTTATGGCCGCTCTCTCCCCCACTCTCCCCAAAATTATAATCCCAGGAGACTTCTAAAAGAGAGACACAACACGCCTAACTAGCATTCACTATGCTACTTCGATTCAGAAACTCAATAAGTGAACTATAACTAAAACCTAATTATAATTCCCCTTTGACTCAAATCATTAATCATACATTTTTTTTAACATCGTCTATCGTCTATGAACATGCTACCCTTAGATACAATTGAACCTGATAACATTATCCAATGTATTCCTTTTCCCCTCTGCCGCAAATGTCGTACATCTCTCAGTGTAAGAAATCCGTAATTTAATCCCCGATATTTAATAATTATGCATTCGCATTCTCCCATGGCTCCTTTAATTTACTTATTTTAGGTAACTCCCATCCGTCCCGGAACAAAGAATCCCACCTAAACACGTCAGAACACAATGTTTAACTAAGTTAAATCAAACAATCACAACCATCAGAATCCATTACCACAATTTTTTACGATTCAGACATCCAGTCTCTCTCTCCCATAGCCTAATTCAATCCAAAGAAACACCACAAATCTTATGATGCCTACCTAACGTATCAGCTGCTAGTTTTTAGCATCTTTCCTGACTATCCTGGCGACTCTCAAATTACGTTTAGTGCACCGTGAGCAAAAGTTTTTAAAATAGTTAGTTATTCCATATGCTACAAAGTGTTGTTTAAATAACCCTACCATACCCCCTGTTGATACATGGCTTTGCCCATGTAACAATATAGCAGCATATTTTAACAGTGACTTTGGTAAAATCGGTAGATCCCCTTTGTGCCAAATACCTCCTATCTACAGCCGTAGATGGGAGGTATTTGGCACAAAGGGGATCTAAACCCTTTTTGACCCATTTAGTAATTTCCTTAATAGGGGCTCCAAGCTGACTTTCCCTCAGTATTTCGGTGTTGATATAAACTTCCTCCTTTAAGTGTGAGTCTATGTGTGAGTGTGGTTTCCCCCCCCGCTCTCTTCGCTTCCTCATCTGCCCGTCTATTCCCAATACTGACGCTGTCCATGTCCTTAGTATGTGCCTCGCATTTACAAATGGCTATTTTTTTTGTAGTAGAATTGCCTCTAGTCAATTCAAGATTAGTTGTGTGTGTGTAATGGGTTTACCTGCTCTGGTTATCATGCCCCTGTTTCTCCACTGTGCTGCGAATACATGAACAGTGTTAAAGGCATAAGCAATATCTGTATGTATCGTAATGCATTTACCCTTTCCTAATATACAAGCCCTGGTAAGGGCCACAATTTCAGCTTGTTGAGCAGAGTAATTCTTTGGTAAAGCTTCAGCTTCCAGCACCTTAGTGAGAGTCACTACTGCATAACCCGTAGCATTTGAGCCATCTGGGTTCTTCCTAGAAGACCCATCAACGAACATAGTTATTTCTGCATCTGGCAAAGGCAGATCAGTTAGATCTGGCTCAAATCATGGGGGCTCCCATCTGTGGCTATAGGAATTAGAGTGGAGGGGTTTAAAATGGTACAACGCTCAATTGTTAGGTTTGGCATATTCAACAGAATAATCGTACAAAACAAATGTCTTGCTGGTGACATGTACACCATTTTATGTTCCAATAACAAAATTGAGACGACATGTGGGACCCTCAATGTCAAATCATGGTATAGTACTACACAGGCAGAGTCCTCCACAGCCCGTGCTGCAGCCACCACTGACTGCAAACACAGGGGCATTGCTTGTGCCAACGCATCGAGACGGGAGGAATAATAGACCACCGGCTTATTCTTCCCTCCGTGTCTCTGGGTCAACACTGATGTCATGAACCCCTCCCTGCAATCCACAGTCTGTGTGAATTCACGGTCATACCTAGGGCATGCCAGAACAGTGTCAGATATCAATAGCTGTTTAATAGCCACAAACTGTTCCTCCGCCACTTTTGTCCATACTATTTTGTCTTTAGCTGTAGATCCTTACCATAGATCAATTTACTAAGTAACCCTGTGTGCAATGCAAAGTGTGGGACCCATGCTCTACAATAGTTAATCATTCCCTGTTTTTGTTCAATGGTTTGGTGCTTCTAGAATGGCTGTTTTCCTTGTTGAATTGAGAGTCCTCCCTCCCTGAGTTATGGTGTGTCCTAAATAGAGAACTTGTTTCTGCCAGAGCTGTAACTTCCCCTTATTAACTTTGTGACCTTGGTCAGTTAAGAAGAGGAACAGAGCAAGAGTGTCCTCTTTACAGGCCTCCTGTGAGGAGTTAGACAACAGGATATCATCCACATCTTTTTTCCTTTTTTCTGTCTGTCAGTGCTGTTCGTGGTGGACCGCATATCTTTTTAACTCTGCGAGAGTTGCCAACCCCCACCCCACTAAGTTCTTTTTCACCTCCTTACTGATTTCAATGCGCATTCCAGTTAATAAGGCTATTTTTAGTTGCTGATGATGGGGATTATTTTGATCCCCCCGGGGGCTGGTTCTGGCGTACCACTGTTGGCATTAAATACATCTTTTAAACGTTCTAGGTACTGACTGACTGTTTCATTTTCTCCCTGTCTCATTCCCCGTTGGCACCCAGGCTCCGCGCACAGCAAACCAATCCTTTCCCACTATGGTTCTAACTGCTGTACCTTGGTGTTCCGCACCTCTCCTGTGTTTAGCCTGAAACTGGACGCCAGTCTGTTTAAATCTCTCTCAAAACCTGCCATTCCGGTTTTAGGGTGTGGAATTCCTTCTACTGCCTGTTCTACGTCCCTCTGTGTCCAGGGTCGATAGATCCGAACAGTGGGTTCGTTGCCCTCTATCCCAGCTTGGGGGTTGGGTAGCTCTATCAGGAGAAACTGCTCTTCTCTCTCTACACTATCTTCTTCCCTGCTATATTACTGGGAATCTCTCCTATGCCTTGGTCTATTTTTCCTCCTATATCAGAGGGTTTTCTGAGTAGTCCCGATCGGTTCTGATTCGGTGAAGGTGTCTGATATTTTTCCCTCCCCGACCTATTTTCCTCCTTCTCTATCTGAGTCTCTACCAATGCTCTTTCCGTCTGCACCTTCCTCAATACTGCCCTAATCAGCTCCTGCTCTCTCTCTGTGCCTTTCTGCCCCTCTGGACTCACACCATCCACTCCCAGATCATAAGCTGGGGGAGGCTCAGCACGGAGCGGCAATTGCACTCTCCTCTGAGCCACCTCATCGTCGGGATTATCTCTGTACGCCTGGTCCACTAGAGAAGGATTATAGGTTTTGATCCCCACCCCCACCCAATTGACCACTTTTTCCCGCTGTGGGAGCGGAGGGCAGAGTATCTTGTTTTTTTTCATCTTTCTTTTTTCTATCTTAAACACATTTTAACGTTTCAGTTCATATTTTATACTGACACTGGCGACTGTATTTTTCGGGCAAAACATGCAAATAGGTGAATTACAATCTAAAATCAATTTTAGTCTATCGGTTTCGAAGCTGAAATACTGTACCTTGGTGTTCCGCTATTAAAATGATTGTGTTTCCCCGCCAATAATTATATTATTATAATTGTCCGTAGTCGCAAAACTTCGACATCGGGAATTCACAGAAAATCGTCCTAATTTAAAACCCTTCCTGGCTATATTCGTAATATCAGTTTCCATTCAGGTTCTTTGTCTGAGTCAGAATTTGGACGCCTCCCTTCCATTCTCTTTGTTCTCCTATAACGGTAATCTCCCGCTAGTTTCCGACACTTCTTTTGAGGAATTTCTAAACATCCTTACCGTTACTTAGCTATGGTATTTAATCACTTATCTATGCCTTTCTTTATTTCATTTTACATTATATGTGCGTGTCTTTCTACGAATTAGCAATTTACCGTTACTTAATTACTTTTAGTGGTTTTCTGTCTGACTATGTGTGTGTCTCTTTTATGGAAATCTTATCAATAGCTTTGACTTTTGAATCAGATATTAGGTCTTACCTTACAACTATAAGCCCAGGGTTTGTAAATCCCTGGTTAATATCTTATTTTCCGGTTGTGTCAGCTTTTAAAGAACGCTAATAATCGTTATCTCACGCCACTAATTGTTAGACTTCCCTCTCGCATGGAACTTTCCTGTCTATAGATTTGGCTTTTATCCCATTCCTTTAGATTTAGGTTCCCTCTCCTCCTTATTTGGATATTTCAGTAGTATTAGTTGAATCAGAACGATGATCAATACTGCCACAATTCAAATGACCAATCCAGTTATCTTGCGCATTCCCTTGCTGTCTCCCCATGCCCAGTATTTGTACAAGATCACCGTCCTATCCCCCAGTACCTATTTAATATCCCGTCTTAATCTCGGGCGGGTGTGCCTCTCATGATTAAGTTTAGTTTATTTACGGTAGTGCACATTACCACAGGTTATTTCGAACCTGCTTCAGTGTATATCGGTTATACAAAACCCTGTGAGAATAGCAAATCTCCCCTTATTGATAAATTCTGTAAATTTTAGAACACCAATCAAAGAACTCAAATCCCCCGAGAATCGAGAATTAATTCTACTGACCTGTTGCCGACTGGGAAAAGCAGTGTTCGTTTGAATCTGTCACCGTATCTGCCATCTGTAGTGTATACCGGCCTGTTTTTAACCTCCATTCCGGGGCCAGGTCTTGTTGGTGTTCAAATACTGGAGAGGGAGACCAAATCAACGACGCTGGACAGAGTGGAATCAAGTGTAGCAAAAAGGCAGTTTATTAAGTCAGAGATATCTTGTCTTGCAGTTAAGCGTGCATGGACCTAATCATATGACTCTGCAAGGAGTCAGCTGAGAAGGCTGCTTAGACAGAGTTTGCAGCGGAATATGTACACAGAATAATGTAGGTGGATTCTCGTCTTGTCGTCTTCCGACTGGTCCTGAAGAGTTGGGGGTGGGCCTGCTCTAGCCAAAGCAGGAGCCCCATTGGTGCACAGCAGAGTCCTCTGCTCTTGGCACCCGACCAGTAGAGAGGGGAGTGGAGTGTGAGTGTACGTGCTTATGAAATGTCTGTGTGTCAAGGAAGCGTGAGATAAGGGGAACAGGTGGTTACTGTCTTGGGCTAGGGTGTTTCCTGCTTTGACAGGAGTGCGTCCAAAGGCAAATGTCCGTGAACCAGTTTGGCACTCAAAACTTGTTTGTGCTGTGAGAATCTGCTAAGCGCAGGATGTTCTTTGTAGTTTGCGGGGAGTATATTTTGAGTGATGGCAGCCATCCTGCAGTGTCCTTCCCTTGGGCTGTGTTGTCCAAGGATAATCATGTTGCTGCACGTAGGCTCTAGACTTGGACACTGGGGCCAGAGTTATCTGAGGACAACTGGGTTAACCAGAATATTGGCTAACTAGTGATGCTTGGTTATATGATTATTTATATAAGTCTTTAAATTACGTGCACAATTTTTTCCGGCGGACGACCTCCAGATGGCAGAGACGATTTTTAGATCCCGGCTTCGAAGGACCAATTGTTAGAGGAATTCTAAATTCCTATATGTTTTGTAGCCAAAACCAAATTTACACTCTATCTATTTCATAATAAGTTGTAAGTTTATCATTTTTGCAAGAAATAGATCGAGACCAGTCTCAAAAGTCAGGTAACAGCGTTTAATTCAAGAGAGTACTAACCCAAAATACAAAGAACACTACATTTAAGAGAGAGAAGATAAAAATGACGTCATCAGTTTCTCACACTCTCTCCGATCCACACAATAGCGTAGTGTCTTCAGGTCTGAAGATTGTCTCCTACTCCCCTCATAAAGCAAACATTCCAATCTGTCTAAAAGAGGCCCTCCTTCTCCCTTAAACCAGCAAGGTACAGACAATTCATTCGTTTTACCTACAATTTCAGTCCTAGTTTAACCAAGAACCCACACATTTCATACCATAACATAATAATATTAAAACTTAATGGTTCTAAAACAAATGTATACATAATTAATAATTTAAACTATAATTTCCTCCAACAGGTATGTACATACTCTATTGCTACAGCTTATCATGAGATACTCTACCTCAATTGAGCTAAACCTTGAGACTTCCTTAGATTTTGTGCACCAGTTGTTGTTTACAAATATACATAAACCGCCACCCCTTGTCTTACCTGAGGCCGCTGTTCTATCCTGCTGAAAAAGCTTAAAACCCGCCAGTTGTATGTTATTCATGTCATCGTTAAGCCACGACTCGGTGAAACATAAAATATTACAGTTTTTAACGTCCCGTTGGTAGGATATACGTGAATGTAGTTTGTTTATTTTATTACAGTTGGCTAATAGGACTGATGGTAAAGGTAGATTACCCTCTCGGCGACAGATCCTTACAAGATCTGGACCTTACCTGGAACTTCGTCCTCGATACCGACATCTATTTCTCCTGCAAATGACGGGGATGAGGGCCTTGTCGGGCATCTGAAGTAAATCCTTCCCATTCGACTCGTTGAAGAAAAAGTATTCCTCCGGTATGGGTGGGTATTGCTGTCCTGATATCTAGAAGCTCTTTTCGGTCATAAGACACGGTGGCAGAAACATTATGTACAAATAAGTTACGAATAACGCTAAAAGACATACACAGTAGCACAATTGGATACGGGATTATCAAACAGCAGCCATCTCCTTCGGTGCCATTCTCTCAAGTATGCCTCAGGAAATTAATCCGCATTAAATGGTTGGATGGAAACCTGGTTATAGAGACTGTTCTTCTCCCCAAAACGATTTTAATACAATTCCCATTAATTTGTCAACAATTGTCAACAGGGCTGAAAATACTTCTATATACTTATAGTGTGTGACTGGACAACATAAGCATCAAAATATACAACTGATACACACAAATCACACACTGCTTTTTCCTTCCCTTCACAGAAGACTGACAACCATTGCATTCAGCGACATGAACCCATTTCCTTTCAGGCTGCTCCGTCAGAGATGGGCCCTGCACCTTCAGTGTGTGCATGTACAGTTGAGTGAGTTAGAGTGTATCCAGAGGGAGCTGGGTAGAGAGTGACGCCAGCACAAGGACAGGGAGCTTGGGCTCGTTTCCAGCGAGGATGAGGGGGACACATGAGCTCTGGATAAAATGCTCTGGCCAGATTCCAATCGGAACTTTTACCCCCTGCGTCCTGTTACTCGCTTATCTCAGTAGATATTGTCGGTTTGTCATTTCTTGTTTGATGTTTTCAATGTTCATGCTTTATTGTCACGTGCATAAATACAGTGAAATGCCTTTCTTGCGAGCTCTTTCCCAACAATGCAGTAATCAATATCAATAGTACTATAAAATGTATAAAGTAGAATAAAAAATGACGAGAAATAGAAATTAGAACACGAGGAAGCAAGTAAGCTATATACAGGGTCAGTACCAGTACCATATCTACAATGCCATATTTACAATGTGTTGGGAGTGGTAGGAGTAGATACATCGAGCTCCAAAAGCATTGGGACAGTGACACATTTGATGTTGTTTTGGTTCTGTACTCCAGCACTTTGGATTTGAAATGATACAATGACTGACTGTGAGGTTAAAGTGCAGACTGTCAGTTTTAACCTGAGGGTATTGTCACCCATATCAGGTGAACTGCCCTTTTTGTACATTTTAGAAGACCAAAAGTATTGGGACAAATTCAATTGCATGTAATTACAGTAGTAAAAAGTTAAGCATTTGGTCCCATTTTCATAGCACGCAATGACTACATCAAGCTTGCGACTCTGTTGGATGCATTTCCTGCTTGTTTTGGTTGTGTTTCAGATTATTTTGTGTCCCAAAAAAATGCATGGTCACTTTTACCGTAAATAACAATAGAATGTTTCAAAACACTTCTACATTAGTGGGTGCTACTATATTTATGGATACTCCTGAATGAAGTGTGAATAATGAGTGAGAAAGTTAGAGGCATAAATATTTTTCTCACTCATCATTATTCATTCAGGACTTTGTAACTGTCCCAATACTTTTGAAACTCACTCTTTGTATAGGGCTAAATTGACTAGGCATCAGGATATATGATATGTGGCAGACCAGGGGGTTTGGTCAAGACGTTTACACAGATCAGACACGAACAGAGTAGGATTAGCTCAGTTTCAAGGGTGTTTATTTAAATAAGAAATCAAAAAGAAAAGTATAGGTCTCCCCATGAGACCCTCTCCGGGATACTGTCTTCTGGGCTCCAGGTCTTGCTGTATCCTGCCAGGATCAAAACTGCACTCACTCCTGTTACCTCTGTAACCATCCCCAACTATACGGGAGTCCTTTCTTCCCCCCCACTCTCTTCCTGTGTGCTGCCCTTCTGGCAGCTTTATGGGCCTTGCACAGCTGGTGTGCAATCAGCCCTTGATTTACACACCAACTCCCAATCAGCTCCCATTAGTCCTGGCTGGAGAACCCGTCGAGACCTGGCATGTCCAGAAGATGGAGCCATCATCTCATGATGTACACACCGTCTGTCACCCGGCCTCGACGAGTCTCCCCCTGGTGGCTGACTTGCTGTATGCCACAAATGATTGTATGTGAGTGTGTGTGCATGTGTAGAGTCATTGTGTGTGTGTGTGTGTGTGTGTGTGTGTGTGTGTGTGTGTGTGTGTGTGTGTGTGTGTGTGTGTGTGTGTGTGTGTGTGTGAGCAAATGAAGTGTGAGTGTGCATAATCAGTTAATAAATAATGTACCATTGCAAAGCGTGCTTGAGTGCTAGAAACATGCTTTGTTAATCTGTATTATGATTTATTTAATGGTGAAATAAGTATAGCCAGTTATGGCTTAGCAGGTAATAAGCTAATAAGAAAAGACAATCAGTATTTACCTGGCTAAAGAGAAGGAATATAATATCTATTGTTTACAGGAAATGTATTTAACAATTTTAGATGTAGTTGTGTGGAAAAAGGACTGGGGGCGAAATAAACTTCTCCGATGGGCAAAGAAACTCAAAAGGGGTGTTGATATTAATTAACAATATTTTTTTCAGAATGTGCAAACTGTTCAAACAGATTTGCAACGTAGATGGATTATTTTAAATATGTTATTGGACCATAAACATATTTATCTAATTAATCTATACGGTCCAAATAATGATGGTCATTTAGGTCAACATTGGATCCTTCAGAGATCCTCATTGAACTTCTGGAGAGAGTTTGCTGCACTGAAAGTAAAGGGGCTGAATAATTTTGCACGCCCAATTTTTCAGTTTTTGATTTGTTAAAAAAGTTTGAAATATCCAATAAATGTCGTTCCACTTCATGATTGTGTCCCACTTGTTGTTGATTCTTCACAAAAAAATACAGTTTTATATCTTTATGTTTGAAGCCTGAAATGTGGCAAAAGGTCGCAAAGTTCAAGGGGGCCGAATACTTTCGCAAGGCACTGTATATTTCACAGGCCACCCCCAAAACCAATTCCTCCTTCGGCCGCCTTTCCTTCAAGTTCTCTGCTGCCAATGACTGGAACGAACTGCAAAAATCACTGAAGCTGGAGACTCATTTCTCCTGCACTAGCTTTAAGCACCAGCTGTCAGAGCAGATCACTGCACCTGTACATAGCCCATCTGTAAATAGCCCATCCAACTACCTCATCCCCATACTGTTATTTATTTGATTTATTTTGCTCCTTTGCACTCCAGTATCTCTACTTGCACACTCATATTCTGCACATCTATCACTCCAGTGTTTAATTGTTATATTGCCATTATTTTGGCACTATGGCCTATTTATTGCCTTTACCTCCCTTATCCTACGATATGCACACATTGTATAGACTTTTTCTATTGTATTATTGACTGTATGTTTGTTTCTTCCACATGTAACTCTGAGTTGTTGTTTATGTTGCACTGCTTTGCTTTATCTTGGCCAGGTCGCAGTTGTAAATGAGAACTTGTTCTCAACTGGCCTACCTGGTTAAATAAAGGTGAAATAAAACTAAAATAAAACTATGCGAAATCTTAATCAGCAATCCAGAAGTATTAATTTTAAACCAAACATGATAATGGTAAATCCACTGCCCGTACTCCAATCATTAAACCGTCATGTCTTATTATGTCTTGTTCCTGTTCTTTCTCTTCACTCTGTCTCTCTCTGCTGGTCTTATTAGGTTACCTTCTCTTTCTCTCCTTCTCCAGCTGTTCCTCATCTCCTCTAACTACCTCGTTCACCCTTTCCCCACCTGTTCCCTTTTTCCCTCTGATTAGGTCTCTATTTCTCTCTCTGTTCCTGCTACTTTCGGTGTCAGATTCTCGTTTGAGTTTCTCATGCCAGAAGCAAGCTATCGTCTCGTTTGCTTCATCCTTGTCCTATCCTGTCGGAATCTGCCTGGCAGGTGCATCCTGTACTCAGCTAACTGTCTTTCGTTTGCACTGTGTCCAGTTCATCTGATGCTACATGAGATCAGGTACCACTGTTCCTCTACGACCTGCGCCTACCCAGAGCGACCTGCAGCCGGTCGCCACTAACCCAGCTATTCTCCTCTGCTGCTAAGAAGGGGACTCTCTTGTTATTTATCAGAGGGACTTTATGTTTCATTTGTCGCCCTCTCTGCGGGTTGTCTATTTTTGCCATTATCTACGTCTGAAGAGGATCTATGTCTTTCCTGTGTTCTCATTAAAGAACTCTGTTTTTGTTAATCCGCTTTTGGGTCCTCACTCAAGTGCATAACATAAACGTTTGTTTTAATTCACCCCATCGTTTAATTAGCATTTATTTAGCCGACATTATCTCACCTACTGAGTCTAACGATTCACTGGTCTCTTTTCCCCATAAAATGCCAATGCTAATTCTTCATGACCCCTCCACCTTTTCGTCCATTCTATAAATCTATTTCAGAATAAGATGACATAAAATGTAAATCTATTTCATAATAAAACAACATATAATGTCTCATGAGATTAGGTTTTCTGAGTTTGCAAGGAATGTTTGGCCAGATCATTTTAATTTGTTACCTTTAGAATTCATCCCCCTGGCATTTCGCCCAGATTCTTCAATCCAAAATACTTTTTCCCGTGGCAAATTCAGCCCGTTTCTCATGATAAGGAACCCGCAATATTTGATCCCTGGCATCTTTTCTAAAATGTTGTTTGAGACTTGGGCTCCCTTCACATAGAAACTGTAATCTCTATGAACCACTATCGATGAACCGAGGCCATACACTGCTATGTAACATTTTCCTGTCCCGCTGCTTTCAAAAGGATTTGTTGCTGTTGTTTTGACAAAAATGCAATGCTTGCATCTCTGAATGCAGCGGGCTCAATTCCTACCTTACACTCTCTTTTCCAGTGACGAATAGCCCCACACCTTTCCTCCCTGTTTCCTTGTCTTACTTGGGCCATTGAAACCACTGTTAGTGACTTTCACTGTGGCTGCATGAACAGCTCATACATCTGCGGAGTAAACGGAATTAGCTTCTCTCTCCACACCGCTTGTACTATTTCATTCCAGTGAGAATGCTGGTCAAATATCCTCGCAATTGCAGTTTTGATCATAGGTTTCAAACCTACCATCAAAGCCGACGTACAAATTCCATCAATGTACTCACGTACCCAGTCTTTCTGAGACTGAGTACATCTACTAATTCCGGGTTTATCGGTTTGTAATTTTTGTTGATAGAACGCTGACATCAAAACGCTGGTATATTGCACTTTTGATTCTGGTTTTATGTCATTGTGCCAAGTCACAATTGCCTCCCTGAATTCTCTATTAGATTGGAATTTTCTGTTAGCCGGGAATTGCTGACCAATTTTATCCAGTTTGCAAAATATTCCCATATTTGAGCCGAATTGCTAGAATGCTCGTGTGACTTTTTCAGCACCTCTATGGCTCCATTAAACTTCTCTTCTACTAGCCCTGATTTCCGGGAGCACCGGGTCCACCGGTCACCATTTCAATAGTTATTATTCTGCCGCTTCCCCGGACGGTGTCCAGGATGTTTAGACTTCTTCACTCCAATCTCTAAACCCCACCTTCTATTAACTATTTTCCAAGGTAGCGCTACCAACTTCCCTGTAGAATAGTTAGGGTATTTGTGCCTATTAATTGGTCACAGCACTTCATACCTTGTATAATAAGCGTCACTTCATACCAATATGACCAAGGTTGCCAGGTGCACAGTGTTTCCTCTGACACATTGGTGTGGCTGGCTACCGGGTTGGATGCGCGCTGTGTTAAGAAGCAGTGCGGCTTGGTTGGGTTGTGTATCGGAGGACACATGACTTTCAACCTTCATCTCTCCCGAGCCCGTACAGGAGTTGTAGCGATGAGACAAGATAGTAGCTACTACAACAATTGGACACCATGAAATTGGGGAGAAAAAGGGGTAAAATTCACACACAAAAAAACCCCATCAATTTTAGTTGAAAATGAAATATCATACAATTATTTTATAACACATTTCTTATACATTTGTACATTGACTTGCATTGAATATTATTTGAAAAGGTTTTCCTCAAATTAATAATTCAACACAATGCTTGAATATTTAAACTTGCCTTTGAGACAGTTGAAAATATTTATCATAAAAAAAAGATATTTCCACCTAACCTTTTTGTGACCATATGATTTCCCTATCTAAAACAAATCAATCAATGTAAATTATACATAATATACTAATTTACGTAAAATTGTGGGTGTGGTGGAAATGACAAAGTGTGGTGGAAATAAAATCTATGTAAAAAACAAACAAACTTGAAAACAATATTTTATTGCAAACATTTTGAACAACCACTGTAGAACCAGTTGAATAAACACTCCAAACAGCCTACCACTCGGAGGTGTCTGTATGGTCCTAAAGCACACAATTGCCTCATTTTGATAAAACTGGAGGGGACAAAAATACAATTTCAGAATGTGAGGGGGACATGCCCCCCCATCCCCAGTGAAAGTTGCACCCCTGAGTTCTCTGCAAAGTCAATATGCACAAGATACTATTTTAATTATCTCAGTTTGGAGTATTGGTGTCGAATGTTGTACATGAGTTTCCCCAACTTCTCTTTCAATCGTTTGATGTCCTCCAGTAGAATATGGAGTGTGCCACACATCTTTTCTTATAGTGTCAAATGGACAGTGAACTTCTCCATGTTTCCCTCTTTGATTTTCCTTCTCTCTCTCTTCAGCTTTATTTTTCCACTCAAACCACCATGTCTGCTCATCAGCATCAAAGGAAAATGTTTAAAGCTCTTTGGCTTGGCAAAGGGAGAACTCTGTGTACATGCACTCTTTCTTCAGGTTCTCACAGCACAAAGACTCAATAAGGTTTGATTGTTGCTGCAGCTGATCACTTGTGATGTTGTAGTTTGTCCACCATGAACTGGAGGTTGGCGTGGGTTTTGCAGAGGCATGTGTCCCTATCCTGGATTGTTGTCTTGACAACCCCAAAATACATATTTTAAAGGATTCATAGTAGTACATTTTAATCTCTGAATATAATGGTTCTGCATTATGCCATTCAAGAAGCGCTTCTGATTTTTTTTCTTGTTCCTCGTTAGTGTGTCCTTTCTCCCAATTGTTGCTCTACTGTTGACATCATGTTCATGGAATCTAGTGATTTTCTCTTCTGTGGCTGTGCTAATTATGTTACACTGCTTTTTCCTAGAGTATTGAAGACTTGTTGGCCTGTTTTCATTTGCTCTCTTTGTGTCACGAATCCCGCTTCCTGAGTCTGGGTTTGCCTGTGTTTCTGCCCTGGAGTGTGTTTCCGGTGTCCTGAAACGCACCCTGTCTGGTTGCCGGGCGAATTAGCTTGTTGGGAGATCGATGTTCACCCGCACCTGTATCCCATCAGTAATCTGCACACCTGTCCTAATCATCACCTCTCCCCTTTAAAAGCTCTGACCTGACATCCATTCCCTACCGGATCGTTAGCCATGAACAGTATGTTGTGCCCACGAACCAGCCTCCAGTTTATAGAATTTGTTTTGTTTTATTGTTTTGTACGTCTTGCTTGCCTTTAACTTACCGCTGTTTGTTTTGCTGTAGAGCCATTCACCCGGAACCCATACCCCATCCCTGTCTGCTCGTCGCCAGTGTGTTGTTATCCATTGGATCTGCCTATCCACTCCCATCAACCCACCTCCGCTGCCCGCTCCTCCACCCGGAACTATCTACCTCCACGTTCTCATTGATTAATAAATACTCACCATCTTTATGCTCACCTTGTCCTGGTCTGCTTCTGGGTCCAATTCTGGTAAACCCTGACACATTGCTTTTACTGAAAATCCAAATTCACTGTTTGCAGCTTTGACCAGGCCATACTTTCTCAGGATGTTGCCTCTAAGCATTTTTGAAGCCACTTGTTTGTCGTTGGCACTGCACATTTTTTGATATTTTTGCTTTAACTCTGCAGTGATGGCATTTTAAAACAATAAAATCCTTCTCAAGATCTTTGGAGTTCCCTTTTTCTGTTTTGTCTTTAGGGAATCTTGTCTATCCATCTTCTTCATCAGTTGATCATACCTTTTTTTGTATTTCTCAGTTTTCCGTTAAGCTTTATCAAGTTTGACATATGTCATGCAAAGATCTCTATGTTTTTGAGCAAACTCTTCCAACCTTTTTCCTTCCAGCAAGTATTAGACTTCTCATTCCTATTGTAGATGATGAGGAAGGGGTATCAGCTAGCAGCTCACTAGCTTTAAGAACCAGCTGTCAGAGCAGCTCACAGATCACTGCACCTGTTCATAGCCCATCTGTATACAGCCCATCTATCTACCTCATCCTCATACTGTATTTATTTATTTTGCTCCTTTTGCACCACAGTATCACTACTTGCACATCCATCTTTTGCACATCTATCATTCCAGTGTTTAATTGCCATATAGTAATTACTTCGCCACCATGGCCTATTTATTGCCTTAACTCCCTTATTTGCACTCACTGTATATAGACTTTTTCTTTTTTTCTACTCTATTATTGACTATGTTTTGTTCATTCCATGTGTAACTGTGTTGTATGTGTCAAACTGCTATGCTTTATCTTGGCCAGGTCGCAGATGCAAATGAGAACTTGTTCTCACCTAGCTTACCTGGTTAAATAAAGGTGACATTTTTTTTAAATCAGGGCGTGCATCAGGGCAGGTAAGATGGCCTCATGTTCTGGCTGCAAGTCATCTGGTGACAATAAGGTGTTGCGTTGCCTGATAGGTAGATCTCCATTGCAACTGTTCTCTTTAAAGTCTGTCTTCTATTCCGTTGGTTGCATTTCCATTGCCATATCTTGCTTATTTGTTCTGGCTTTGTAAGTTCATAGATAGCACTTATCCCTTCTCTTTTTCTTCCAGTATCACTCCCCGTCTTTTTGCAGATGTTTCTGGTGTCGTATATGATCATTTTTTTATTTCGTTTTTTTGTCTGTGACCTCTATGCTGTTTTTTTGTGGCATCTTCTAAAAACAAAGAAAAATACTACTTAAGGTTTGCAATTGTGCACACATTGGAGCATTTTCTAGATTAAAGTCATTTAACACATGATTAAATAAAAGCCTAAAGTAAAAAAAAAAGGATTTTTGTCATTTCCACCACGTTCTGTCATTTCCATCACAGTTAAGTTTGTGATGAAAATGAAACTTTGTTGTTTTTGGAGAAAAATGACAGACTGCTTAGCATGCTTTGGCCAGTATTACAGCTAGCATATGGTTTAGACTAAATACATCAAATATATTTTAAAAATCAAAATTCTACCACAAATTACAGCCCGGTTGGAAATGACTGACAATAAAAATATTATCTACACAAGCAACATTTACCTAGATTTTTCTTCAACTTCTGGACATCACATCTGGAACAACTGTCCTCTGCAGCCATGTGGGTCAGTGTCGCAATGTTTCCATGGTAACTCAATTAACATTCTCTTGACAAAACTTTATTAAAGAGGAATTTGCCCTCAGTGGTGAAAATGACACCACTACCAAAGGACGGGTATATTTTGTGTAAATAACAATATAAAGGGCATACTCACAATAAATATTGATATAGATTTTATTTAATTGACTCTTTCTCTCGAAGATAACATGAATAATTACACATTAATGTAATGTTTTCTCATAGAAAAACATAGTAGAAGCTCAAAAGTCTGTCAGGTACAATGGCAAAACAGTGAGCATCTGAAAAGTAGCTAAAATACTTGATAGAGAGGTGTTGAAAAAAAACATGGGGTGATTGTAGTGCGAACTTAACAAATAAAGAATTTTATAACATCCACAAAATTGACCCTGTGGACATAAAAGTTCCCGTAGTTGCAGAATTACCCATATACCCCAATTTGGTGTGGAGTCTCCTCCTTCTCTCGAAACATTGCATTTTTATTGCTAGGCAGGATATTAAGTGATACGGGCAATACACTGTTCCTTCTCCCTTAATGTGACCTGAACTGACCTCGACCCCCTTCATCACTAATCCACGGCTCTCTCCCCTTATCAGTGCTGCCACATGTGATCATTTTCCCTCAAATAGCTAACCAATCAGCCTGTTACCAACCCTTAGAAAACTTCTGAGAAAAAATGCATTTGACCAGATACAATGCTATTTTACAGGAAACAAATTCACAACAGACTTTCAGCACACTTAAATGGAAGGACATTCAACAAGCACAGCACTTACACAAATGAAGAAAGATATTGATGATAACATATTTTGGGGGGGTTGTTTTGTTAGACTTCAGTGTGGCTTTTGACATTGTCGATCATAGTCTGCTGCTGGAAAAACATGTGCAATGGCTTTACACCCCCTGCTATATTGTGGATAAAGAGTTACCTGTCTAATAGAACACAGAGGGTGATCTTCAATGGAAGCCTCTCCAACATAATCGAGGTAGATACAGGAATTACCTAAGGGCAGCTGTGTAGGCCCCTTACTTTTTTCAATATTTTCTAAAGACAAAGCAAGTGTGTCTATATATGCGGATGGCTCAACACTATACACATCAGCTACTAGAGCGACTGAAATGACTGCAACACTTAAAGAGCTGCAGTTCGTTTCAGAATGGGTGGCAAGGAATAAGTTAGTCCAAAATATTTCAAAAACTAAAAACATTGTATTTGGTTCAAATCATTCTCTAAACCCTAAAATCCTGAACTAAATCTTGTAATGAATAATGTGTAAATTTAGCAAGTTCAGGTGACTAAACTGCTTGGATTAACCCTGGATTGTAAACTGTCATGGTCATTCATAAAACAGTAGCTAAGATGGGGAGAAGTCTGTCCATAATAAAAAGGGCTGCTCTGCCTTCTTAAGAACACTATGAACAAGGCAGGCCCTGGTTTTGTTACACCTGGACTACTGTTTAGTAGTGTGGTCAGGTGCCACAAAGAGGAAAATTACAATTGGCTCAGAGCAGGGCAGCATGGCTGGACCTTAAAAGTACACAGGGAGGTAACATCAATGATATGCATGTCAATCTCTCATGGCTCAAAGTCGAGGAGAGATCGACTTCATCAATACTTGTTTTTGTAAGAAGTGTTGACAAGCTGAATGCACCAAGCTGTCTGTTTAAACTGCTAGCACACATGCATATCCCACAAGACATGCCACCAGAGGTCTCTTCACAATGCTCATCCAGAACAGACTATGGGAGTACTACATAGAGCAATGACTACATGGAACTCTATTCCACATCAGGTAACTGATGCAAGCAGTAGAATCAGATTTAAGAAACTGAAAAATACACCTTATGGAACAGTGGGGACTGTGAAGAGACACACACAAGGATACAGACACACGCATATGCACACAAGCACTAGCACTCGCATACACACATACATTGTAATATTGTTGTATGGTGGTATTATACATTTTGTATTGTAGATATGTAGTGGTATAATAATGTTTTATGATGTACCGTTTTATCTTTTGTTTTACATGTAATGTAAGTGCTTTAATGTGTTTGGGCCCCAGGAAGAGTAGCCTCTACCTTATTGGATCACAAAAAAATACAACTTTTACATTAACGTTTAGTTTACCAATAAAAGGGTCTGACGGTGAAGTGGACATACTCGACATTCATTTCCAAAAATAAATACATTCTCACAACAATACATTTTAATAGAAAGTTAACAAAACAAGATAATATCTTGCTACCATGAAAAAAAAAATCACCCTTAACGCTTTAGTTAAGGGTGTCCCAGGTGATCTATTTGCTTATGGCCTTGCCTAAACCTAGCGACTTGTTTTTTAAAATTAGAATGGCAAGACAGACAAAATATAACGGGCCTATTTATATAATGAATATGAATTCGGAGTGCAGAAATGATTAAATATTCACTGAAGGCTGAAGGCTTCAGTCATACAAAGTTATACTTCAAACCTAACTGGTTTTCTAGCAGATTATTAAGAATGTCTCACACCAAGCCAGTACATATCCAGGCCCGTCTGAAGTTTGCTAGAGTGCATTTGGATGATACAGAAGAAGATTGGGAGAATGTCATATGGTCAGATGAAATCAAAATAGAACTTTTTGGTAAAAACACAACTCGCCGTGTTTGGAGGACAAAGAATGCTGAGTTGCATCCAAAGAACACCATACCTACTGTGAAGCATGGGGGTGGAAACATCATGCTTTGGGGCTGTTTTTCTGCAAAGGGACCAGGACGACTGATCCATGTAAAGGAAAGAATGAATGGGGCCATGTATCGTGAGATTTTGAGTGAAAACCTCCTTCCATCAGCAAGGGCATTGAAGATGAAACGTGGCTGGGTCTTTCAGCATGACAATGATCCCAAACACACCGCCCGGGCAACGAAGGAGTGGCTTTGTAAGAAGCATTTCAAGGTCCTGGAATGGCCTAGCCAGTCTCCAGATCTCAACCCCATAGAAAATCTTTGGAGGGAGTTGAAAGTCCGTGTTGCCCAGCAACAGCTCCAAAACATCACTGCTCTAGAGGAGATCTGCATGGAGGAATGGGCCAAAATACCAGCAACAGTGTGTGAAAACCTTGTGAAGACTTACAGAAAACGTTTGACCTCTGTCAACAAAGGATATATAACAAAGTATTGAGATAAACTTTTGTTATTGACCAAAGACTTATTTTTACTTATCTGCAAATAAATTCATTAAAAATCCTACAATGTGATTTTCTGGATTTTTTTCCCTCATTTTGTCTGTCATAGTTGAAGTGTACCTATGATGAAAATTATAGGGCTCTCTCATCCTTTTAAGTGGGAGAACTTGCACAATTGGTGGCTGACCAAATACTTTTTTGCCCCACTGTATATTGTAATATATCAAAAGTTGGTTTCAATTTCAGTTTAATCCACCACAAAAGACAGAACAAATATTACAACAACTATTATTGTAAGGACATATATAGAGGGGCAATCAGCAAAACTAAGGAGTCCAGGTGAGTCCAATGGAGCGCATCCCACCTGGGCGAGCCTGACTGGGCATGGAACCCTGACAAGCCGGCTGAAGCTTGGGAGCCTGACCAACTGGCTGAGGCATGATGTGGGGTACGAACCTGTCGAGCCAACCGAGGCAAGGAAACCTCTCGAGCCAGCATGAAGCACCCCCAGTTCCTTCGGCAGCAGCACCCGGACCCTACGTCACCAACCAAAACAAAAAACTGATGCTGAAGGTTGATGCGTGTAACGAAGGTGACATGTGTGCGCAATGAAGGGCCACCTGGCACCTTCGATCACCAGAGAGGGGGAGCGGGAGCAGGCGTGACAATTATGGTTAAACTCAAATGTACTAATTAAATTTAAAAAAACAGAATAATCTTTGTAAATGATATCATAAATAGGACTGGTGGAGTTATTTCATACATGTAGCTAACATTAATATATGGAAATGTCTGCCCCACCCAAAATTACAACCAACTAATTGCAGCATTACTGCAAAAATGGAAGAGGCAACTTGTATGTCGGCCCTGCATTAAAGACCAAAATTGGTTAAAGATAATTGTGATGAATAAAAAAGTATACCAGTTTCATTTAAAGAAAAACAATTGACAGCTGGGCCATATAGATGGCTAAATAGTTGGGAAGAGATTTTTGATGTACCGATTTCATGGCACATGGTTAATGTACTGATACACAAAACTTTGAGTTTTTCAATTTAAACGATTATACAAAATCTTGCAACCAATAGAATGTTATATACATATATGGGGGATATAACCTTCCCAGCTCTGCTGATTTTGCTGTGAAGAGACAGAATCATTAGATAATTTGTTTTGGCACTGTCCATATGTAGCTTGTTTTTGGTCACAGGTTCAAGATTGACTGAAGTCTTGGAACATTTACCTGGAGCTAAATCTGCAAATAGAACTGCTGGGTGATTTGAAAAGTCCTGGTCAATCGATCAATAATATAATAATAATCTTAGTAAAAATGTTTATCTTTAATTTACAATCTTTAGAAACTATGAGAATAGAAAGGTTCAGAACTTTTCTGAAACGTCACAGCACAGTTGAAAAATATATGGCAAAAAAAATCCAATATGGATGGTTCAGAGATAGATGGGAGGGGTTGGGTGGAGCTGAAGGGTGGGACTAAAAATAACAACATAACTAATGTAAAATATACTGTGTCCGTAAAATATATATAGGTTCAGAACAGCACACTGTCAAACAGTATTCAGACCTCTTTACTTTTCCTCCTCAAAAATACATTAGCGTTATCTTAAAATGTATTCCCCCCCAAATTTCCCTCATCAATCTACACACAATACACCATAATGAAAATGCTAAAACAGGTTTTTAGAAAATTTTGCTAATTTATTAAAATAAATAATTGAAATACCTTATTACCTTACGATCCCCAAGAAAACAGTGGCCTCCATTCTTAAATGGAAGTAGTTTGGAACGACCAAGACTCATTCTAGAGCTGGCCGCCCGGCCAAACTGAGCAATTGGGGAGAAGGGTCTTGGTCAGGGAGGTGACCAAGAACCCGATGGTCACTCTGTGGATGGGAGAAACTTCCAGAAGCGCAACCATCTCTCTCCAGCATTCCACCAATCAGGCCTTTATGGTAGAGTGGCCAGTCAGAAGCCAGTCCTCAGTAAAAGGCACATGACAGCCCACTTGGAGTTTGCCAAAAGGCACCTAAAGATTCTCTGTTCTGATGAAACCAAGATTGGCCTAAATGCGAAGCGTCTCATCTAGAGGAAACATGGCACCATCCCTAAGGTGAAGCATGATGGGGGCAGCATCATGCTGTGGGGAGGACTTTCAGCAGAATGAACTGGATTTTTATTTAACTAGGCAAGTCATTTAAGAACAAATTCTTATTTACAATGACGGCCTACCAGGGAACAGTGGGTTCAGGGTCAGAACGACAGATTATTACCTAGTCAGCTCTGGGATTAGATCCAGCAACCTTTCGGTTACCGACCCAACGCTCTAACCACTAGGCTACCTGCAGCCCCACTGTTCCCCGGAAGGCCGTTATTGTAAATAAGAATTTGTTCTTAACGCACTTGCCAGGATTGAGGGAAAGATGAACTGAACAAAGTATAGAGAGATCCTTGATGAAACCCTTCTCCAGAGCACTCAGGACCTCAGACGAGGGTGAAGGTTCACCTTCCAACAGGACAATGACCCGAAGCACACAGCCAACACAATGCAGGACTGGGTTCGGAACAAGTCTCTGAATGACCTTGAGTGGCCCCACCAGAGCCCAGAATTGAGTCCAATCGAACATCTCTGGAGAGACCTGAAAATAGCTGTGTAACAAAGCTCCCCATGCAACCTGACAGAACTTGAGAGGATCAGCAGAGAAGAATGGGAGAAACTCCCCAAATACAGGTGTGTCAAGCTTGTAGCATCATACCCAAGAAGACTCAAGGCTGTAATCGCTTCAACAAAATACTGAGAAGAGGGTCTAAATACCTAAATAGTTGAAGTCGGAAGTTTACATACACCTTAGCCAATTACATTTAAACTTAAATTACATTTTTCACAATTCCTGACATTTAATTCTTGTAAAAATTCCCTGTCAGTTAGGATCACCACTTTATTTTAAGAATGTGAAATGTCAGAATAATAGTAGAGAGAATTATTTATTTCAGCTTTTATTTCTTTCCTCACATTCCCAGTGAGTCAGAAATTTACATACACTCAATTAGTATTTAGTAGCAATGACTTCACATGTTTTTACTTGGGTCAAACGTTTTGGGTAGCCTTCCACAATAAGTTGGGGGAATTTTGGCCCATTCCTCCTGACAGAGCTGGGTCAGGTTCATAGGCCTCCTTGCTCGCACACGCTTCTTCAGTTCTGCCCACAAATGTTCTATAGGCTTGAGGTCAGGGCTTTCTGATGGCCACTCCAATAACTTGACTTTGTCGTCCTTAAGCCATTTTGCCACAACTTTGGAAGCATGCTTAGGGTCATTGTCCATTTGGAAGACCCATTTGCGACCAAGCTTTAACTTCTTGACTGATGTCTTGAGACGTTGCTTCAATATATCCACATAATTTTCCTTCTCATAATGCCATCTATTTTGTGAAGTGAAGTCCCTCCTGCAGCAAAGCACCCCAACAACATGATGCTGCCACCCCTGTGCTCCAAGATTGGGATGGTGTTCTTCGGCTTGCAAGCCGCCCCCTTTTTCCTCCAAACATAACGATGGTCATTATGGCCAAACAGTCCTATTTTTGTTTCAGACCAGAGGACATTTCGCCAAAAAGTACCATCTTTGTCCCCATTTGCAGTTGCAAACCATAGTCTGACTTTTTTATAGAGGTTTTGTAGCAGTGGCTTCTTCCTTGCTGAGTGGCCTTTCAGGTTATGTCGATATAGGACTCGTTTTGGTGTGGATATTGTCACGATCGTCGTAAAGAGGAGACCAAGGCACAGCGTGATATGAATACATGTTCTATATTTAATGAAGAAAGAACACTAAAACAAACTTACAAAACAACAAACAAACTTGACGCTCTAAATAAACAGTGCAGACACAGGCAACTAGACATAGGCAATAACCCACAAAATACCCAAAGAAGATGGCAGCCTAAATATGGTTCCCAATCAGAGACGATACACACCTGCCTCTAATTGAGAACCAACCATAGACATACAGTATAAAAACACCTAGATAGTACACAACCCCAAAAACCTACAAAACCCCTAGACAGTACAAAAAACACATACATCACCCATGTCACACCCTAACCTAACCAAAACAACAAAGAAAACAAAGAATACTCAGGTCAGGGCGTGACAGATATAGATATTTTTGTGCATGTTTCCTTCGGCATCTTCACAAGGTCCTTTGCTGTTGTTCTGGGATTGATTTTCACTTTTCGCACCAAAATACATTCATCCACAGGAGACCGAAAAGGTCTCCTTCCTGAGCGGTATGACGGCTGCGTGGTCCCATGGTGTTTACACTTGTGTACTATTGTTTGCACAGATGGTACTTTCAGGCGTTTGGAAATTGCTCCCAACTTGTGGAGGTCTACAATTTTTTTTCAGAGGTCTTGGCTGATTTATTTTGATTTCCCCATGATGTCAAGCAAAGAGGCACTGAGTTTGATGGTAGGTCTTGAAGGACATCCACAGGTACACCTCCAATTGACTCAAATTATGTCAATTAGCCTATCAGAAGCTTCTAAAGCCATGACATCATCACAGCTGTTTATAGGCAAAGTCAACTTAGTGTACATTAACTTCTGACCCACTGGAATTGTGATACAGTGAATTATAAGTGAAACAATCTTTCTGTAAACAATTGTGGTAAAAATTACTTTTGTCATGCACAAAGTAGATGTCCTAACCGACTTGCCAGAACTATAGTTTATCAACAAGAAATGTGTGGAGTGGTTGAAAAACCAGTTTAAGGTAACTTCCTACTTCAACTGTATGTAAATGTGATATCAGTTTTTTTTTTTTTATTTTATTCATTTGCAAAATTTTCTGAAAACCAGTTTTTGCTCCCGAGTGGCTCATCGATCTAAGGCACATAATTAATCTCAGTGCAAGAGGCGTCACTATAGTACCTGGTTCAAATCCAGTTTGTATCACATCTGGCTGTGATTGGGAGTCCCATAGGGAGGCACACAATCATTGTAATTAAGAATTTGTTTTTAACTGACTTGCCAAGTTAACCTCTCTGGGATATGGCCAAAAGCCATGGAAAATGCAGAGCGCAAAATTCAAATAAATTACTATAAAAATCTAACTTTCATTAAATCACACATGCAAGATAGAAAATTAAAGCTACACTTGTTGTGAATCCAGCCAACATGTCAGATTTCAAAAAGGCTTTTCGGCAAAAGCAAACGATGCTATTATCTGAGGATAGCACCATAGTAAACAAAGAGAGAAAAGGATTTTTCAACCCTGCACACGCGACACAAAATGCAGAAATAAATTATTATAATTCATGCCTTACCTTTAACGAGCTTCTTTTGTTGGCACTCCAGTATGTCACATAAACATCACAAATGGTCCTTTTGTTCAATTAATTCTGTCGATATATATCCAAAATGTCCATAAATTTGGCACGTTTGATCCAGAAAACCACCGGTTCCAACTTGCTCAACGGGACTACAAAATATCTCAAAGGTTACCTGTCAACTTTGCCAAAACATTTCAAACTACTTTTGTAATACAACTTTAGGTATTTTTTTAACGTAAATAATCAATCAAATTGAAGATGGGATGATCTGTGTTCAATACAGGAAGAAAACAAACTGAAGCATGCTCTCTGGTCACACGCCTCTATCTCACAGTACACTTTAAGTGACCCTTGTTCAAGATGGCCGTACTTCTTCATTACACAAAGGAATAACCTCAACCAAATTCTAAAAACTGTTGATATCCAGTGGAAGTGACAGGAACTGCAAGAATGTCCCTTAGAAATCTGGATTCCAAATGAAAACCCATTGAAAAGAGAGTGACCTCAAAAAAAAAAATCTGAATGGTTTGTCCTCGCAAAATAAGTTCTGTTATACTCACAGACATAATTCAAACAGCTTTAGAAACTTGTGTTTTCGATCCAAATCTACTAATAATATGCATATCTTAACTTCCGGGGATGAGTAGCAGGCAGTTGAATTTGGGCATATATTTTATCCGGACGTGAAAATGCCCCGTCACCAAGAAGTTAAATAAAGGTTAAATCAATTTTAGAATAGGTCTGTAACCTAACAAAATGTGGAAAAAGTCAAGGGGTCTGAAAACTTCCCAAGACACTGTATCACGGTCTGATACCCCTAGAGTCAATGTCCACTCCCCTGCGGAAATCTAATTAGCATTAAAAAAATCCCCATAAAAAAGCATCTGTTTAAGATAGAGATATTTGAATGGTCTGTGTCTCAATTACAGGAGGTTGGTGGCACCTTAATTGGGGAGAACGGATAGAGCTCTTTTGAGGTGGACAAGTTCATCCAGACTACATTTTACAGATCCTTTATTATTGAGCCAACCTTTCATTTATTTTTAATGTATTTCATGAAATTGGACAGTACCGGTCAAAAGTTTTAGAACACCTACTCATTCAAGGTTTTAATTTTATTTTTTACTATTTTCTACAATGTAGAATTATAGTGAAGACATCAAAACTATGAAATGACACATATGGATACATGTAGAAACCAAATAAGTGTTAAACAAATCAATGTCAGCACTCCACCACTCTCCTTCTTTGTAAAATAGCCCTTACACAGCCTGGGGTGTATTTTGGGTCATTGTCCTGTTGAAAAACAAATGATAGTCCCTCTAAGCCCAAACCAGATGGGATGGGGTATCGCTGCGTAATGCTGTGGAAGCCATGCTGGTTAAGTGTGCCTTGAATTCTATATAAATCACAGACAGTGTCACCAGCAAAACAACCCCACACCATAACACCACCACCTCCATGCATTACGGTGGGAAATACACAAGCAGAGATCATCCGATCATCCAAAGACACGGCGGGTGAAACCAAACATCTTCAATTTGGACTCCAGACCAAAGGACACATTTCCACCTGTCTAACGTCCATTTCTCTTGTTTATTGGCCCAAGCAAGTCTCTTCTTATTGGTGTCCTTTAGTAGTGGTTTCTTTGCAGAAATTCGACAATGAAGGCCTGATTCACACAGTCTCCCCTGAACAGTGTATGTTGAGATGTGTCTGATACTTGAACTCTGTGAAGCATTTATTTGGGCTGCAATTTCTGAGGCTGGTAACTCTAATGAACTTAACCTCTGCAGCTGAGGTAACTCTGGGTCTTCCATTCCTGTGGCGGTCCTCATGAGAGCCAGTATAACCATAGTGCTTGATGGTTTTTGTGACTGCACTTGAAGAAATGTTCAAAGTTCTTGACATTTTACGGATTGACTGACCTTCATGTCGTAAAGTAATGATGGACTGTCATTTCTCTTTGCTTATTTGAGCTGTTCTTGCCATAATATGAACTTGGTCTTTTACCAAATAGGGCTATCTTTCTGTATACCAACCCTACCTTGTGTTGGTAAAATAGGGGAATAACTTTAAAACACTGGTGTGCATTTTGTGTAACATAATAAGCTAACTTTTGGTTTTGATGTGTGACTGTCGCTGAATTGTGAGCCACGCTCTTTTTGCTCCGTTAGCCCTCTATTTTATTTTGTCATTCGGAACACCATAATGATGTACAATTTTTAATAAAAGTTAACTACTTCAGTGAAATTCCAGACTAACTCGTCATTAGCAGCGGATAAGATCCCCAAATGTGGGAATTACCCCAGAACATCTGTAAGTTGCTCTGGCCATGGAGCTTGCAAGTGAAGGCTCCTCTGAACCGCCCCGACTACAATCTGGAAGACAGCCAGGAAAGGTAACATTGGTGATTAATCCGGGATTTATCCTGACTGCATCGGTGAGTTATTTACATTCTTCCGGAATATCAAAGAGAAATCAAAATGAAAAGAAAAACACAAAATAAATTGAATTTGACTTTCACGAGACAACGGCTAATAAAGTTAATCATCATTGTCTGAGTGGTGGCTGATGTTCTAGCTAAAGTTGTAAAATGGTGAGGATTCAATGTGCTACTCAAACCCATTCATGTCGCTAAATACAGCGACTGATGAAAGGCAATCACAAATCTCATTTGCCGACTGGATGAGCGAATGATGTTGCAAATGCTAACAGTAACTGTATGCCAAGTTCAGATGTAGCTAATATGCAGCTCACCGCAGCTAATATGGCTGACTCATGCTGTGAGTCAAAGACGTCAGCTAAACAGCCAAGGAGAGAAACAAATCCATTCAAGTCCCATGTGAAAAACGGAATTGGGGGTGACAGTGAATCGAATCACAGCTAAGTCAGAACCAAAACTATGCCAGCTGGCATGATAGATGCTCACCTAAAAATGCTCTCTCTGGAAATGTGTTTCAGCCAATTACTGAAATGCTGTATACTCGATGCACTAACCCTTTGAACTCTGCCAACCATATACTCTATGCAGCAAATACCCCGTAGATGCTGTTTACTCCCATTACCCACACAGGATGCCAGCAGCTCTGCCCTCCTCTCCAGTCATGCCTCCTGTGGAAAACCACCGCTCAAAGTCGCAGGACAGCCATGGATGTATCCGTAGTGATGCTCTACACACTGAATGTAATGATGAAAACAGTCTCGCCCCAAGTGAGCAAGATCCAGTTTACGTGGTAGGCAGCCCAGGCGTGTACATTAAGATATCTCATCTGACAGTGAAGACGAATAAACTACTCAGAAGGAGCAGTCACGGGCATGCCTTGATTTCAGGAGCCAGAGGACTGCTGTTTGGTGAACAGGTGCCCTACTTCAACGCAAAGAACAGACCAAAGGTGCATGTCATAACAGTAGCACGCGCAGCCGTTCTCTAAGCAGGGTGTGAGTACATTGTGCCCGGGAACGCACACTTCCATGAACCTGTCAGGGGCAACGTGGTACTAAACCCAACTAAATGATTAATTGAAAAGGTTTGTGGTTGACGAACAGACCAATAATCAAATCCCCAATCAGGCTCTACAACCGAGTCAGTGAAAGTAAAAAAGGGCAGTATCAAATCAAATTTGATTGGTCACATACACATGGTTAGCAGATGTTAATGTGATTGTAGAGAAATGCTTGTGCTTCTAGTTCTGACCGTGCAATATCTAACAATTTCACAACAACTACACACAAAGGAATGAATAAGAATATGTACAGTGGGGCAAAAAAGTATTTAGTCAGCCACCAATTGTGCAAGTTCTCCCACTTAAAAAGATGAGAGGCCTGTAATTTTCATCATAGGTACACTTCAACTATGACAGACAAAATGAGAAAAGAAAATGCAGAAAATCACGTTGTAGGATTTTTTATGAATTTATTTGCAAATCATGGTGGAAAATAAGTATTTGGTCACCTACAAACAAGTAAGATTTCTGGCTCTCACAGGCCTGTAACTTCTTTAAGAGGCTCCTGTCCTCCACTCATTACATTTATTAATGGCACCTGTTTGAACTTGATACATGTATTACATCCAATTTTTTTATTATTAAAGTGGCTGGATTAGAGTCAGTATGTTGGCAGCAGCCACTAAATGTTAGTGATGGCTGTTTAACAGTCTGATAGCCAAGAGATAGAAGCTGTTTTTCAGTCTCTTGGCCCCAGCTTTGATGCACCTGTACTGACCTCGCCTTCTGGATGATAGCGAGGTGAACAGGAAGTGGCTCAAAGAACGCACCCTTGTGGGGCCCCAGTGTTGAGGATCAGCGGGGTGGAGATGTTGTTTCCTACCCTCACCACCTGGGGGCGGCCCGTCAGAAAGTCCAGGACCCAGTTGCACAGGATGGGGTCGAGACCCAGGTTCTCACACTTAATGACGAGTTTGGAGTGTACTATGGCATTAAATGCTGAGCTCTAATCGATGAACAGCATTCTTACATAGCTATTCCCCTTGTCCAGATGGGTTAGGGAAGTGTGCAGTGTGATTGCGAGTTGCTTCGTCTGTGGATCTATTGGGGCAGTAAGCAAATTGGAGTGGGTCTAGGGCAGTACTTCTCAAATATTTTCTGTTACGTCCCCCCCGTCCCCCCCAGGAAGAAGTGAACATTTCGCGCCCCCCAACTCTCTGCCACGACTGTAAATAGTATAATTTGTCTATAAAATTGTTAAAAGTACACCTCTGCATAACATTGTTTTTTAGTCTGTAACAGAAAAGACAAAGTGCATCAATTCACCTGAAAAAAATGAAAAAAGGAATATAATCAATAAATAATAATACATTCAAATTGATCAGCAACATTAACTCAGGAGCACAATATATGAAACACTGACCTATAAAACAAAAATGAATAAAACAATTTGTGCTGATTTTTTAAAATCAAAATGAGGAAGTCAGGATTAATGGCTACAATGAGCAAGTTTTGCAGAGCACAGCTTTTCGAAGCGGGGTTTGAAGCATGATACTGCAACTCTCAGCTCCTGCTCAACGTTAGCTGGGACCTGTACTTGGTCTTCAGTGCAGCAACAGCAGAGAAGCCAGTCTCACAAAGATAAGATGTTGCAAAAG
Source organism: Oncorhynchus masou masou (assembly GCF_036934945.1). Classification (NCBI taxonomy): domain Eukaryota; kingdom Metazoa; phylum Chordata; class Actinopteri; order Salmoniformes; family Salmonidae; genus Oncorhynchus; species Oncorhynchus masou. The sequence goes on along the minus strand of NC_088231.1, from coordinate 73,269 downwards.
GAAGAAGAATGCCCATGGCCCTCTGCCCTAGGAGTGGATACTGCCTCTCTACACTCAGCCAGAATTCACTCAGTGTCTGTGATGTGAACCTCAGTCTCAATGTGGTGTCAGACGTCATATCAATGAACTAGTTCTCCTCTGCAGAGCTGAAACCAGTTGGAGCTGGTGCATTGAAAGGATCTCTCACCCAGTCATATTGGGAACTGTTTTCAGGGAAGTACTTTTTAAAGAATCCCATCAGTGATGCTCCTTAATATATGGAATCACTGAGGTGGCATCATAGTCAGTAGTGTCAACAAATTCATGCAGGTTCTCGAATGAATCAGTATTTCCTTCATCAAGTCGCCTGCCCCACATTGCAAGCTTTCGAGTGAAAGAGCTGATCTTATCTGTGACCTGAGCGAGGTGTTTATCGTTCCCTTGAAGCTGTAGATTTAGTTAATTTAGCTTTCCAAATATGTCACATAGGTAGGCCAGTTTTGCCAGAAAGTTCTCATCACTAAATTTTTCTGCAAGGTCGTGCTCCTGCTCCGAAAACATTATCTACTCTCTGAGCTCAAAAACTCGAGACAAGACTTTTGCTTGTGACAGCCACCTTGCTTCACTGTGAAACAGCACAGCTTGATGTTCAGCTCCCATCTCCTCACAGATAGCAGAGAAGACTCTTGTTTTTATTTTAGTGGTCTGATCTTTATAAAATTGACTACACCTACAATGTCAATCATAACCTCACTTAATTCAGAGGAAAGGTGCCTTGATGCCAGTGCTTCTCTGTGTATAACACAGTGTGTCCACTCAGCATCGAACTGTAAGGCAAAACATTTGTCTTTGAGTTAATCTACCAGCTGTTCTTTAAGATTGTTAGCAATGTCATTTATACATCTGGCGACAGTGTCATTGGACAGAGGGATAGTTTTTTATTTTTGCAGCACTTGCGTCATCCAGCATGACAAAGACCATGTCTAATGCTGTAAGGCAGTATCAGCTCCTCTGCTATGGAGTGTTTTTTTTTGCACTGAGAAATTTGGTACGCCACCTTATATGATGCTAACAGTGCTTGCTGGTTTACTGAAGTTGCGTTCACAAAGCGGGACGATTGTTGGCAATATTCGGCATGTTTTCGCTGAAAAAACTCAAGCGGCTTATCAGCGTGATTGGGGTGTAATGTCTTTAAGTGACGCCTTAATTTATTTGGCTTCATGCTGTCCGCTGTCAACATTTTTAGACACAGTAAACATACCGGTCTTCCTCGTCTCCCACCGTAGTCACAGTGAAGGAGAGCCCGCAGGTTTTGGAAGCGGGCCGTGTCAGTGGCACTGTATTGTCCTCAAAACGAGCAAAGAAGTTGTTTACTTTCTCTGGGAGCACAACGTCGGTGTCCGCGACGGGACTGGTTTTCTTTTTGCAATCCGTGATTGACCCTGCAACATATGTCTCGTGTCTGAGCCATTGAATTACGACTCTACTTTGTCTCTATACTGACGCTTAGCTCGTCTGATTACCTTGGAGGGAATGGCTACACTCTTTGTATTTGGTTATGTTATTTTCGGTCGCCTTGCCATGATGAAAAGCATTGGGTTTGCGCTTTCAGTTCTGTGCAAATGCTGCCATCAAAATAAACTTGCTCACCAAATCAGCGTATACATCAATGTCTGAGGCTATCCGGAACATATCCCAGTCCACGTGATCGAAACAATCTTGAAGCGTGGAATCAGATTGGTCGGGCCAGCGTTGAACAGACCTGAGCATGGGAGTTTCCCGTTTTAGTTTCTGTCTATAGGCTCAGAGCAACAAAATGGAGTCGTGGTCAGATTTGCCGAAAGGAGGGCGAGGGAGGGCTTTGTATGCATCGTGGAAGTTAGGGTAACAATGATCCAGAAATGCTGCCAGCCGGGTCGCGCATTTGATATGCTGATAAAATTTAGGGAGCTTTGTTTTCAGATTAGCTTTGTTAAAATCCCCAGCTACAATAAATGCAGCCTCAGGATATGTGGTTTCCAGTTTGCATAGAGTCCAATGAAGTTCTTTCAGGGCCGTCGAGGTGGCTGCTTGGGGGGGATATACACGGCTGTGATTATGATCAACGATAATTCTCTTGGTAGATAATGCGGCCGGCATTTGATTGTAAGGAATTCTAGGTCAGGTGAACAAAATAACTTGAGTTCCTGTATGTTGTTATGATCACACCACGACTCGTTAATCATAAGGCATATGAGAAGACCACGCTCCGTCTGCCCCTTTTGCGGCGCCTTTGTTTTGGGTCGCCTACTGGGATCCGATCCATTGTTCTGGGTGGTGGTCCAAACAGAGGATCTGCTTCGGGAAAGTCGTATTCCCGGTCGTAATGTTGGTAAGTTGACATTGCTCTTATATCCAATAGTTCTTCCCGGCTGTATGTAATAAGACTTAAGATTTCCTGGGGTAACAGTGTAAGAAACAATACATTTAAAAACAAAAATACTGCATCGTTTCCTAAGAACGCGAAGCGAGGCGACCATCTCTGCCGGATTCCTCCAGGCAGCAGATGTTGTTCAACCCACTGATATTTCTTCCATGCCACCACAAACTAGTCTCGTCTCCCCAGCAGTTCCTGATCACTTACAGTCGGTGTAAACAGAAAACTCTACTGCGCTAAGTGCAGACAAAGTTGCGGGCTGGCTCAACTCCTTAGTACCTACGGTGATTTCTTCTTCTTCCCACTGATATTGGTCGCACTAGTCTTGTACAGCATGACATTTAGACATTTCCTGGGCCCCCTGTGATGCAGTAACTGACCAGTAGATCCAGCAGTCTTGAAACTGGAGTAGCCTCTCCAAGCCACAAAAGGACCAGACATACCGTCTATGTGTGGACTTACAGGGCTCTAAATGAGCGTACTGTTAAGGATGTAGATCCTCTTCCTCGTATCCTCGATACCTTGTCAACGGCCAAATGGTTTAGCACATTGGACCTAGCGTCAGGCTATTGGCAGGTAGAGCTTACCCCCAGGGCCCGTAAGGCGGCCGCTTTCTGCAGCAGGAAGGGCCTCTGAATGGAATGTGATGCCTTTTGGGCTCTGCAACGCACCAGCGACGTTTCAACATCTAATTGAGGGCATCCTGGCTAGAATGCAATGGGAGACCTGCCTCGTATATGTTGATGACATCATCATCCTGGGAAGGGATGTCCCAGAGATGATCCAATGCCTGGCACAAGTGGTTGATCGGTGACGCCAAGCCAACCTGAATTTGAAACCCTCCAAGTGGGTTCCGACAGGTTACCTACCTTGGACACATAGTTTCTGAACATGGCATCGCCACAGATCACCAGAAAAATCTGAAAGTCCAAGAATGCCCCCAGCCTACCTGTGTTTCAGTAGTCCGTCAGTTCGTAGCCTGGCCTCGTACTGCCGACGATTTGTCAAAAACTTTGCTGCTGTAGACAAGCCCCTTCATGAGCTTACAAAGAGACATGCTCGTTTCCAGTGGATGCGAGAGTGCCCGGAGGCGTTCAAAGAATTAAAGAAGCTACTCACCACCACGCCCAATTTGGGCTATCCACTCAACAGCGGCGACCTCAAACTTTATACAGATGCCAGCAACTTCGGTATTGGAGCAGTCTTGTCCCAAATGCAGGATAGTGAGGAACGCGTACTAGCGTATGGGAGCCGGCGGTCGTCAATACCTGCTCATCGTGCGCACCGTCCACAGCAGCTTTCGGTGGTTCATAAGGATGAAGGAACCAGAAGGTCAACTGGCGGGGTGGCTCGAGAAGCCTGGTCTTGCTTCACGGTCATGCATCGTCTAGGACGCACCACGAAAATGCTGACGTCCTGTCCAGGAGGCCCTGCCGCCAGACTTGCCCCTGCACTATACAGGACCCTACCCAGAACAATGACTGTTTCAGGAACCAGGAAGTGCACTGTGACTTCGGCTCCAGCATAGCAGATAATGCTGTGGAAGCTACTTCTACGGAGCTCTGTTCAGGGGGAAGACCCCAGCCAACACTCCCTGGAGCTGCCGTTGACGTGGAGTCAGGTGTTCGGGAGAGTGAAGATGGCACATCGGACATGGAAAAGATTTGCCTCACTGAAGCAAGTGACACTGTTCTGTTCCATGGATGGACTACTGAGGAATTATGTCAAGCTCAGATGGTTGACTCTGATATAGGCCCCGTCAAGAGATGGCTCAAGGAAGGACCGCCCATCATGGGGAGATGTGTCGCCTTTCGTGCCAGCGACTAAGGCCTATTGGAGCCAGTTGAAGAGACTATGTCAAAGACTGCATTCTCTTACGACACTTCTACTGTACCGAAGGTGCAGTGTTTTACCCACAGATACTCAGACCTCTTATGTTCTGGTCGGACATCATGAAGCAGATGCATGACGGCCCAGTAGCCGGTCACTTTGGCGTGGAACGCATACTTGCCCGGCTGCAGACAAGATACTACTGGTACCGAATGAGAGAGGATGTCACACTATGGTCTCGTACATGTACCATGTACCAGCTAAAGCCAGACCTCCGAGGAAGCCCCAAGCACCCATGGGCACTGTCTGCATGGGAGTACCCATGGAGAGGATCGCCATTGATCTCATGGGCCCCATGAATGAGACAGAATGCTACAATCGCTGCATATTGGTGGTTCAAGACTATTTCACAAAGTGGGTGGAAGCCTACCCTCTGCAAAACGATCAAGCTGTGACAGTGGCTGAAGTTCTGACAGCTGAATGGTGGTGTCGCTACGGAGCCCCACAGACACTCCACAGCGATCAAGGCTCCAACTTCGAGTCTGAAGTCTTCCAAAGAATGTGTGGAATAGGAATCAGACCACAATCAGAAAGGCACGCCGAAAGATTTAATGCCACTCTACAGAATATCTTAGCCACCACCACAGAACGTTGTCATTGGGACCGGAACCTCATGATTCCATTCTCCGTGATGGTCTATAGAGCAACAAAGCACAGCTCAACAGGGTTCACTCCGAATATGACGCTCCTTGGAAGTGAAGTAACAGAACCCATCGACCTGGTGGCTGGCTTGCCACCCGATCATGAGCACACCAAGACACCTCCACAGTATGTGGCACAGCTACAAGACAGATTGGAACTTGCTCACCAGAATGCAAGGGAAGAGCTGGGTCAGTCTGTGGAGCATGCCAAAAAGCAGTATGACAAGAATGCTGCAAGGATACACAACAACGTTGGTGACACAGTATGGTACTTAATTAATCGTATAAAGTGGGTGTGGGACAAAGTTATGAAGCCCCTACCATCCTATAAGGGTCCTTACGTCATACAAACTCAAGCCATACAACTCCGGGACGACTCTAGACAACAGCTGGGTGTTCACACACGCCGAAGCATGGCAACCTGCAGAGATCTTGTAGCCTGATTAGGATGCAGGCCTCCACGATTCTGATCTGGATCTACCCAACCTGATCATGGATGAACAAAAGTGCCAAAGGTAGTGAGAAGGACGCAGAGCTTGCTTTTGATACCACTTATTTTGTGAGTGGGTCTGCGACAACAGATGGAGTTCAGTCTAGTGGGGGTAGCATAATGCAACAAGACCAAGGATGGACTGTTACTCACCCTGCTTTGGTCAGACTCCCACAGGGTGGCCAAAGAGGAACAAAAGGCCACGGAACCGGTTAGGTGATTGGGTGTTGATGTTGAACTGAACTGTTACAAACAAACTGTTCTGGGACGTAAACAATTTGTTGTTTTTGCTAAAATATATATATGAATCAGACTGGAATTCCATATATAATATATATATATATATATATGTGTGTTAAAAAATAAAAAAGAACAAAACACACTGAAGTAGTTGGGACTGTAAATTGTGACAGTTTTATATTCTATGCATTGAGACGTGGGCCATTTATGTTTTGGGAACTTTCTTCCCATAATTTTGTATGGGAAGAAAGCCAGGTATTTCTGTAAACGGAAAGTAACATTCTTGAAATAGAACAGTGTTAACCTTCTTACTTTTTCAGAAGAGATACTGGAACAACATAATGTACTGCTAGGTACTGGAACCACTGACTTGCCTTCCTTTTCTCTAGGTATCCTCCTCTTAAACCAACAGCCCTTGTATGGTGCTACCCACCGCTCCATGTGCTTTCGGGAAATTAGGGTAAATGGACTTCTTGCTCCTTCAAGTGGAGTTATTACTGAACAGGACAAGTTCAGAGGTCTTTGTGGACTGAAAAGAAGAAGAGAAAATGTTAACTTTCAAGAACCCAAAGGGGTAACATATCTAATGTCCATGTAACTGAAATGAAAACCATTGGGTATTGTGCCTTTGTATGAGTGTTGGAGTGGTGTTAGATCTAATCACCATCCAGAGTGGGGGTAGTGTTGGTAAAGTAGGGTTATAGCTTTAAAACACCGAAGTGCATTATGGGTAACGTAGTAAGGTAACTTTCGGTTTTGATGCAATTGTGACGGGGATGAAGCTGAACTGTGAGCCACGCTCTTTTTGCTCCATTAGACCACTATTTTATTTTGTCATTCGGACTACCTCAAATGATGTAGAAGTTTTAATAAAAGTTAACTACTTCAGTGGAATTCCAGAGTAACTCATCATTAGCAGCTGATAAGATCCTCAAATGTTGGAATTACACCATAACATCTGGCCTTGGAGCAGGCTAGTGAAGGCTCCCCTGGGCTCCCCTGACTAGGGTCTGGAAGCGAGGCACACAACTGATTGGCTCAAACCCATTAAGGAAAGAAATTCCACAAATGAACTTTTAACAAGGCACACCTGTTATTGAAATGCATTCCAGGTGACTACCTCAGGAAGCTGGTTGAGAGAATGCCAAATTGTGTGCAAGGCAAAGGGTGGCTACTTTGAAGATTTTTTTAACACGTTTTTGGTTACTACATGATTCCGTATGTTTTATTTCATAGTTTTGATGCCTTGACTATTATTCTTCAATATAGAAAATAGTAAAAAATAAAGAAAAACACTTGAATGAGTAGTACTGACTGGTACTGTACATTTTACATATAATTTTGACAAACATGGTACTTTTATATACAGCAATCACATTACAATAATATATTACCTAACATAAGCACTTTTGTCCCACCTATCACCATAGACCACCCTCGGTTGGTTTCCATGTGCCATATACTTAATTGTGCTGTAAATGTTTTATATACATTTTGAACCATTCTAATTGCACGAAAACATTTCCTACGAGTATTATTATTGACCGACTTGGCTTTCCAAAGGTTCATTTTAAGGGAATGTTGTGATTTTATTCCTGAACTTGTGATCAGAAACCAGCTACATAGGGGAATTACCAGAATAAATTATTAAGTGATTCCGTCTCTTTGCAGGAAAATATCACTCTCTATATATATATCTATATACAGTGGGGAGAACAAGTATTTGATAACCTGCAAAATCGTCAGTGTTTCTTACTTACAAAGCATGTAGAGGTCTGGATTTTTTATCATAGGTACACTTCAACTGCGAGAGACAGAATGTAAAACAAAAATCCAGAAAATCACATTGTATGATTTTTAAGTAATTAATTTGCATTTTATTGCATGACATAAGTATTTGATCACCTACCAACCAGTAAGAATTCCGGCTCTCACAGACCTGTTCGTTTTTCTTTAAGAATCCCCCCTGTTCTCCACTCATCACCTGTATTAACTGCACCTGTTTGAACTCGTTACCTGTATAAAAGACACCTGTCCACACACTCAATCAAACAGACTCCAACCTCTCCACAATGGCCAAGACCAGAGAGCTGTGTAAGGACATCAGGGATAAAATTGTAGACCTGCACAAGGCTGGGATTTGCTACAGGACAATAGGCAAGCAGCTTGGTGAGAAGGCAACAACTGTTGGCGCAATTATTAGAACATGGAAGAAGTTCAAGATGACGGTCAATCACCTTGGGTCTGAGGCTCCATGCAAGATCTCACCTCGTGGGGCATCAATGATCATGAGGAAGGTGAGGGATCAGCCCAGAACTACACGGCAGGACCTGGTTAATGACCTGAAGAGAGCTGGGACCACAGTCTCAAAGAAAACCATTAGTAACACACTACGCCATCATGGATTAAAATCCTGCAGCGCACGCAAGGTCCCCCTTGCCAATGACCATCTGGATGATCCAGAGGAGGAATGGGAGAAGGTCATGTGGTCTGATGAGACAAAAATAGAGCTTTTTGGTCTAAATTCCACTTGCCGTGTTTGGAGGAAGAAGAAGGATGAGTACAACCCCAAGAACACCATCCCAACCGTGAAGCATGGAGGTGGAAACATCATTATTTGGGGATGCTTTTCTGCAAAGGGGACAGGACGACTGCACCGTATTGAGGGGAGGATGGATGGGGCCATGTATCGTGAGGTCTTGGCCAACAACCTCCTTCCCTCAGTAAGAGCATTGAAGATGGGTCGTGGCTGGGTCTTTCAGCATGACAACAACCCAAAACACACAGCCAGGGCAACTAAGGAATGGCTCCGTGAGAAGCATCTCAAGGTCCTAGAGTGGCCTAGCCAGTCTCCAGACCTGAACCCAATAGAAAATCTTTGGAGGGAGCTGAAATTCCGTATTGCCCAGCGACAACCCCGAAACCTGAAGGACCTGGAGAAGGTCTGTATGGAGGAGTGGGCCAAAAACCCTGCTGCAGTGTGTGCAAACCTGGTCAAGAATTACAGGAAACGTATGATCTCTGTAATTGCAAACAAAGGTTCCTGTACCAATATTAAGTTCTGATTTTCTGATGTATCAAATACTTATGTCATGCAATAAAATGCAAATTAATTACTTAATCATACAATGTGATTTTCTGGATTTTTGTTCTAGATTCTGTCTCTCACAGTTGAAGTGTACCTATGATAAAACATTACAGACCTCTACATGCTTTGTAAGTAGGAAAACCTGCAAAATCGAGTATCAAAAACTTGTTCTCCCCACTGTATATAGCATTCTGTTGGTGGCAAGAATTTATAATAATTTAAATTGAAAAACTTTTAAAAGTTAATAAACCATGTGTCAGAACATTGTAAATCCTTTCCCATTTATTTTGCAACCTGTATGGTGCAGCTGTCAACCTTTTTGTCCTCAAATGTAACTGGTATATTTTTCTATTTATGCCAATTATTTTCAGCCAATTTGTATCTTTAATATATGGCAAACAAGTTGAGTCCATCTTAATGTTTTCTATGACATGAACTAAACTGCAGCTAGGGTCGTCAACATGCATTCTAATATTACAGGGGTCAGTCTAAGCAGCCTTCCGTACCTGTTAAACAAACGTGTTATGCAAGGTTTTGTATTTTTGACGGATATCCATTTGCTGTAGATATGTGATAGTGGTGGAGTCGGGGCCTGATGGCACAGTGTGCTGTGAAATCTGAATGGATTGTAATTTTTTCAAATTGTATAAACTGTCTTAATTTTGCTGGACACCAGGAAGAGTAGCTGCTGCTTTGGCTAATGGGGATCCATAATAAATACATCAGACAACAGCCCAATCTCTATGATCATCAGAATGAGAGGGACAGAAAGAGGTGGCTTCTCTACCTTATTTTTCCTATGTTGTGGGATCAGAGGATAAGTGTCAGAGGATCAGTGAGTGAGTGGTGAGTGGAGATTGTCAAACATTTAAGTGATCTAAACGAGTGGCCTCACACACTCCCTAATGTGAGTAAGAGGGACGAGGGAGATCATATTTCTATTCTCACTTGGGCTTCAGAGTTGCGCAGTGGTCTAAGGCATGGCATCTCAGTGCTAGAGGCATCACTACAGACCCTGGTTCGATCCCAGGCTGTATCACAACCGGCCATGATCCGGAGACCCATAAGGCGGCACACAATTGTCGTCCTGGTTAGGGGAGGATTTGGCCAGGGTAGGCCATCATTGTAAAATAATAATTTGTCCTTAACTGACTTGCCTAGTTATATAAAGGTTAACTCTTAAGGATCTGCCCCTTTTTAAAATTTTCGCCTAAAATGACATACCCAAATCTAACTGCCTGTAGCTCAGGACCTGAAAAGCAAGGCTATAAATATTCTTGATACCATTTGAAAGGAAACACTTAAGTTTGTGGAAATGTAAAATTAAAGTAGGAGAGAATAACACATTAGATCTGGTAAAAGACAATACAAAGAAAAAACACATTTAAAAAATAATACTTGTACCATTATCTTTGAAATGCAAGAGAAAGGCCATAATGAATTATTCTAGCCCAGGCGCAATATAGACTTTGGCAACTAGATGCCAGGAATGTATGGCAAAGTTTTAGACTGATCCAATGAACTATTGCATATCTATTCAAAATGTTGTATCAAGACTGCCCAAATGTGCCTAATTGGTTTATTCATAAATTTTTAAGTTCATAATTTTGCACTCTCCTCAAACAATAGCATGGTATTCTTTCACTGTAATAGCTACTGTAAATTGGACAGTGCAGTTAGCTTAAATTCTTGTTAATCTATCTGCTCATATCAGTTATGTCTATGTCCTGGGATTTATTTTTGTTTCCTACAACCTCATGCTAATCACATTAGCCTACATTAGCGCAATCATCTCGAGGACAGGATATCGTTCCTCTAGAGGTTAAATTTAAAAAAAGATATTATTAAAAAGTTGTTTAGAAAACACACAGAACCTCATGAATAGAAAAAGTAGATTTTAATAACAGTCACAAACATATGTGATGTGGTAAAACAGCTTTTTAACAAAAACATCATCTCCACGCTCCCCCCCTTCCCTGCCACCCCCTTCTGCCCCTCATACCCGGCACCTGACCCCTCAGCCCGGACCCCTGACTAGTTACCCGGGACATTCCAGAGTTCTGGAGGAGTGGTTCGCTCTTCTTCAGGCGGCTCGGCTTCTCCTCACACTCACCAACAGACCTATACAGCCCGGACAGAGGATTTTTATAAATGAATGTGTTCACTTTGTTTTGTAAATATTGTGTACATTTGTGTTTCTCTGTTCAATAGGTAGTGTGCAGTATTTTATTTGTTTGATATTGTATTTCACTTTTTATGTATTTCATGAAATTGGACAATACTGGTCAAACGTTTTAGGACACCTACTCATTCTTGCGGTTCTTTATTTTAATTATCTTCTACATTGTAGAATAATAGTGAAGACATCAAAACTATGAAATGACACCTATGAATTCATGTAGAAACCAAAAGTGTTAAACAAATCAAGGTCATCTGATGCAATACTCCACCACTCTCCTCTTTTGTAAAATAGCCCTTACACAGCCTGGAGGTGTGTTTTGGGTCATTGTCCTATTGAAAAACAAATCATAGTCCCACTAAGCCCAAACCAGATGGTTTGCATAATGCTGTGGTAGCCATGCTGGTTAAGTGTGCCGTGAATTCTAAATAAATCACAGACAGTATCACCAGCAAAACAACCCCACACCATAACACCATCACGCGTTACGGTGGGAAATACACATGCAGAGATCATCCGTTCACCCACACTGCATCTCACAAAGACACGGGCAGGTGAAACCAAAAATATCCAATTTGGACACCTGACCAAAGGACAAATTTCCACCGGTCAATTGTCCATTGCTCTTGTTTCTTGGCCCAAGCAAGTCTCTTCTTCGTCCTTTAGTAGTGGTTTATTTGCAGAAATTTGACCATGAAGGCCTGATTCATGCAGTCTCCTCTGAACAGTTGATGTTGAGATGTGCCTGTTACTTGAACTCTGTGATGCATTTATTTGGGCTGCAATTTCTGTGGCTGGTAACTCTAATGAACGTATCCTCTCCAGCACAGGTAACTTTGGGTCTTCCACTCCTGTGGCGGTCCTCACGAGAGCCAGTTTCATCATAGAGCTTGATGGTATTTGCGACTGCACTTGAAGAAACTTTCAAAGTTCTTGAAATGTTCCGTATTGACTGATCTTCATGTCTTAAAGTAATGGACTGTTGTTTCTCTTTGCTTATTTGAGCTGTTCTTGCAATAATATGAACGGGTGGCTATTTGAAGAATCTGAAATATAAAATATATTTGGATTTCTTTCACACTTTTATGGTTACTACATATGTGTTATTTCATAGTTTTGATGTCTTCACTCTTATTCTACAATGTAGAAAATAGTAAAAATAAAGAAAAACCCTTGAATGAGTAGGTGTTCTAAAACTTTTGACTGGTAATGTATATACAGGTCTCCCTCCAAAGAGACACTGGTCACAATGGTGACTCCTTGATTCAATTAAGGTAAATTTAAAAAATAGACAATATGAAACACAAACCTTAATACACACACAATATACAGCCACAATAAACTGCAGTCTGAATGCTCAGAGCTCCAATTACATTCTGAAATACAGCTTGTTAAATGTTTGTTGTGGAAAGGTAGGTTCATAAGGGGTGTGTGTCTGTGGTTTACCCATGGGTTAGCTTAGAGAGCAACTGCAGAGAGTGCGCCGCCCTGTCAGGCTGGGAGGGGAACTGCGCCAGGAGAGACCTGAGCTGGGCTGACACCTGACCTGCAAACACTCAGGGGTGGAGGTGGGTTTATAAACTGAAATATATATATATATATATTCCCAGGCTATTTTTGTGTTTGTATATTTGTGTGTATGCAGCACACCTGTGTTAGTTGGATTGCATGTGGGGTGTCTGGTTTGGGCTCCAGGGGAGGAGGGAGTTTCCAGAGGGGCGTGAAGCTGAATCTTCACACTGTCCCACGATGACCCCAGACCTAAACACACACACCCCCCCCAGGTAAATAAAACACACATTATGCTTCACCACCCTTGAGATAAATATACCTTGTAATATTAGAATACTAGTTGCCAAGGTTACCTGTGTTGTCCTGAGCTGGACTTCTCCACTGGCTCTCCTGGAGAACGATCTAACAACTGATAGAAAGACAGATGGAGAGAGGGGTCTCATTGGTTTTCCTTAATAGACAGTTCATAGCAGGGTTAAAAAGTGGGAACCGGGTTACCGAGACTTACTAAGATTTAACAACCAAACCCACTCGCTTTCTACGAATAAATAACTGTGAAAAGCTGATAAATAAGCTTAACAAGTCACATAATAAGTTGCATGGACTCACTCTGTGTGCAAAAATAGTGTTTAATATGATTTTTGAATGACTACCTCATCTCTGTACCATACACATACAATTATCTGTAAGATCCCTCAGTTGAGCAGTGAATTTCAAACACAGATTCAACTACAAAGACCAGGGCAGTTTCCCAACACTACAAAGATACAGGCGTCCTTCCCAACTCCCTTGCCGGAGAGGAAGGAAACCATTCAGGGATTTTACCATGAGGCCAATGGTGACTTTAAAACAGTTCGAGTTTAATGGCTGTGACAGGAGAAAACTGAGGATGGATCAACATATTAGTTACTCCACAATACTAACCCAATTGACAGAAATGTACAGAATAACAATATTCCAGAACATGCATCCTGTTTGCAACAAGGCACTAAAGTAAAACTGCAAAAAAAAGGTGCCCTCAGGCCCATACTCCACTACCACATATCTACAACACAAAATCCATGTGAATGTATGTATGTTATCATGTGTCTATGCATGTGTCTGTGCCTATATTTGTGCTTGCATCAGTTACCTGACGTAGAATAGAGTTCCATGTAGTCATGGCTCTATGTAGTACTGTGCGCCTCCTAAAGTCTGTTCTGGACTTAAGGGACTGTGAAATCTTGTCTTGTGGGGTATGCATGGGTGCCTGAGCTGTGTTAGTCGTTTAAACAGACAGCTCGGTGCTTTCAACATGTCAATACCTCTCACAAATACAATTTGTGAAGTCAATATCTCTATTTTGAGCCAGGATAGACATTATTAATGTTTGCTGTGTACATCCAAGGGCCAGCTGTGCTGCCCTGTTCTGAGATAATTGCAATTTTCCTTAGTCCCTCTTGATGGCACCTGACCAATTTACTGAACAGTAGTCCAGGTGTGACAAAACTAGAGCTTGTAGAACCTGCCTTGTTGGTAGTGCTGTTAAGAAGGTAGAACAGCACTTTATTATGGACAGACATCTCACCATATTAGCTACAGTTGTATCAATATGTATGGACTCAGGGGGTTGAATACTTATCTAATCAAGATACAGTGCATTCGGAAATTATTCTTGACTTTATCCTTGACTTTTTCCACATTTTGTTATGTTACAGCTTTTATTATGAAATTGATTAAATCATTTTTTCACTCAACACAATATACCCAAAAGTAAAAACAGGTTTTTAGAAATGTTTGCAAATGTATAAAAAAATAATATGGAAATCTAATTTACATATGTATTCAGACCCTTTACTCAGTGCACCTTTGGCAGTTATTACAGCCTCGAGTCTTCTTGGGTATGACGCTACAAGCTTGGCACACCTGTATTTGGGGAGTTTCTCCCATTATCCTCTGCAGATCCTCTCAAGCTCTGTCAGGTTGCACAAATTTTTTCAGGTCTCTCCAGAGACGTTCAATTGGGTTCAAGTACGGGCTCTGGCGGGTCCACTCAAGGACATTGAGACTTGTCCCGAAGCCACTCCCACATTGTCTTGGCTGTGTGCTTAGGTATTCAGGCCAAAGAGTTTAATCTTGGTTTCATCAGACCAGAGAATCTTGTTTTTCATGGTCAAAGTCTTTAGGTGCCTTTTGGCAAACTCCAAGAGGGCTGTCATGTGCCTTTTACTGAAGAGTGGCTTCAGTCGAGCCACTCTACCATAAAGGCCTGATTGATGGTGTGCTACAGAGTTGGTTGTCCTTCTGGAAGGTTCTCCCATCTCCACAGAAGAACTCTAGTGTGACCATGGGTCAATTATATATATTTTTGTTGTGTTGTGACAAGGTCCATCATTACGACAGTCTATCATTACTTTAAGACATGAAGGTCAGTCAATACTGAAAATTGAGAACTTTGAAAGTTTCTTCAAGTTCATTAGTTACCAGCCTCAGAAATTGCAGCCCAAATAAGTGCTTCAGAATTGCAGAAATACACACATCTCAACATCAACTGCTTAGAGGAGACTGCATGAATCAGGCCTTCATAGTCGAATTGCTGCTAAGAAATGTGTGGTTCCCACCGTGAATAATGGAAGAGAAGGTGTGATGGTGCTTTGCTGATGACGCTGATTTATTTAGAATTCAAGGCACACTTAACCAGTATGGCTACCACAGCATTCTGCAGCAACACACCATCCCATCTGGTTTGCACTTAGTGGGACTATCATTTGTTTTTCAACAGGACAATGACCCAAAACACACCACCAGGCTGTGGAAGGGCTATTTGAACAAGGAGGGTGATTGAGTGCTGCATCAGATGACCTCCGCAAATCACCAGACCTAAACCGAAATGAGATGGTGTGGGGTGAGTTGGACAGCAGATGGAAGGGAAAGCAGCCAACAAATGCTCAGCATATGTGGGAACTCCTTCAAGACGGTTGGAAAAGCATTCCTCATGAAGCTGGTTGAGAGAATGCCAAGAGTGTGCAAAGCTACTTTGAAGAATCTGAAATATATTTGTATTTGTTTAACACTTGTTGGTTAATACATGATTCTATATGTGTTATTTCAAAGTGTTGATGTCTTCACTACTATTCTACAATGTAGAAAATAGTAAAAATAAAGAAACACCCTTGAATGAGTAGGTGGGCACAAAGTTTTGACTGGTACTGTATATAGATGTCCTAGCCTACCTCTTTTAGGTGATACATTCAATGCAGTATTAGCCTTACATTTAACTAATGAATGTGTTATACATAAGCTTCTAACTTAAAGCATCTTGTCTTTTGCACCTGCTCTCCACTGACCTTTCTCTTTAAAAAACGCTGCTTAGCTCTTGGAGTTCCATAGAATAACTTGAAGGGAATTTTGTTGTTGCATTTCTTATCTTGTTGGGGATAGGGGGCAGTATTTTCACTTTGGATGAATTGCGTGCCCATAGTGAACTGCATCCTACTCTGTCCTAGATTACTAATATATGCAAATTATTATTATTATTATTACTACTATTGGATAGAAAACACTGAAGTTTCTAAAACTGTTTGAATTGTGTCTGAACAGAACACATAGGGCAGGCAGAATGCAATTTCCCTGTGGCGCATTTGTCTGTGGGTGTCACCGTCGTTCCATTTGGCTGCAGATGAAAACGTATGATCCGGTTGGAACGTTATTGGATATATATGAAATAACATCCTGAAGATTGATTCTCTGCTTAGTTTGACCAGTTTAGTCGACCTGGAATATATCTTTTTGAAGTTTTCGTCCGAGTTCTCCTGGACCAGCGTCAGCTTTTGGGCACGTGAGCTGAAAGTGCTAGCAAACGCAGCTAATTGGACACTAGTATTGGGCATTATGGAACAAAACAACGATTTATTGTGGAACTAGGACTCCTTGCACTGCATTCTGATGAAAGATCAAAGGTAAGGGAATATTTATGATGTAATTTCGTATTTGTTGAATCCAAAATGGCGGAGAAATATATTTACGTCTGAGCGCTGTCTCAGATTATTGCATGGTGGGCTTTTTTTGTAACGTTTAAAAAAAATCTGACACAGCAGTTGCATTAAGAACCAGTGTATCTTTAATTATATGTAGAACATGTATCTTTAGTCAAAGTTTATGATGAGTATTTCTGTTATCTGGCGTAGCTTTCTATAATTCCTCCAGATACTTTGGAGGCATTTCTGAACATGGTGTCAATGTAAACCGAGATTTGTGGATATAAATATGCATATTATCTAACAAAACATAAGTGTATTGTGTAACATGTCATATGAGTGTCATCTGATGAAGATTTTCAAAAGGTTAGTGAATGATTTTAACTCTAATCCTGCTTTTGTGACTATCTCTGGCTGGGAAAAATGGCTGTGTTTTTTTTGATTTGGTGGTGGTCTAACAAATATATGTTGTGTTTTCGCTGTAAAATTCCCCTAGGGGATTGCCTTGCCATAACAGGTTTAAACTAATAGACTATTTGAAGAGGAATATGAGCTCTTGTTTGCTTAATATTAAATACAGCAGCTAAGCATGGGCCGGGGTATTTGGAAAAAGCCTCGGAATGGTTTTTCAAAAGCGTCAAAACTATGTAATATTTGTAGCTCCTTTTTAATTAAATATCTTCAGTCAACTTGTGCAATATGTTAGGAGATAGAGATCATTATGTTCTTCATTTCACCCGTCACATTATTATGAAGCTTACGGTAGTCCCCGTACCGTAAGCTTGATGTTTGTTTACAAGCGCACAACGATGAGGGAATGGAGACTTGGGAGTCACTCACTGTTGTGCAGCATGCACCAGGTGATCTAATTACAGTATGGAATTCACAACTAAATGTTTGCCAGCTCAATATCTTATAACTATTAAGTTAACTGTCTAAAATGTGCTAAATGCATTTGGATTGCTAATTTAGTAACTAGTAAGCTATCTAGCTAAATGGTTAGCTTCTTACAAAATCAAGCATTTGCTTGGTAAAAACAGAGCCTTGTTAGCTAAATATTTGTTTTGTGCGTGCAGCAAATTGTAAGTATCATTTTTGAGTTACTTATATAGTTTACGCACGTCGCACATTAGGGGAAATAAGGTATAAGGTATATGCGTCAGACTAGTAATTCTAAAGATAAAAAAGACTAATATTTAAAAATGTAACTCAAATTTAATAGTAATCATTGAAAGGGTACACCCTGATGGTCATTGTTAAGCAATGCATTTCCTTCCCCAGCCACATTACCATCTATGCATCCTTCATATGTGCCGTTTAGCTCGCTCATTATTTACAATAGGAAAGGTGAATGGGAAAAAAAGTTTGACGTTTAATTTAAAATTAAAACTATGCAAAGGCTTAATTAAAAATTAATTTAGCCATTTTGCGCAGTGACCCAGTACCCAAACCAGACGCAACTGGTTTCAAGTGGCCAAGAGACGGCATGCCATCTAGTGAAAGAACTGGGAATCAGACAGGATATATTAACAACAAAGGAGAAATGCTCACTATGTAAACACATTTGTACACACAATTTGCTTTTTGTACAAATGAACAATTTGAGATATTTTATTTCAGCTTTTAGCCGAATCAGCTTTCTCATGAGTACACTAGACAAAAATATAAACACAACATGTAAAGTGTTGGTCCTGTGTTTCATGTGCTGAAATAAAATCTCTTGGAAATTGTTCATATGTACAAAAAGCTTATTTCTCTCAAATTGTGTGTACAAATTTGTTTACATTAGTGAGCATTTATCCTTTGCCAAGATAATGCATACACCTGACGTGTGGCATATCAAGAAGCTGATTAAACAGCATGATCATAACATAGGTGCACTTTGAACTGGGGACAATAAAATGCCACTTTAAAATGAGCAGTTTTGTCACATAACACAATGCCACAGATGTATCAAGTTTTGATGGAGTGTGCAATTGGCATGCTGACTGCAGGAATGTCCAGCAGAGCTGTTACCAGAGAATGTATTGTTATTTATCTACCATAAGCCGCCTCTAACATCGTTTTAGAGACTTTGGCTAACCAAGTGTAACCACGACAGCCCAGGATCTCCTCTGAGATCAGACACCCGGACAGCTGATGAAACTGGGTTTGAACAACTGAAGAATTTCTGCACTGACCATCAGAAACTTTCTCAGGGAAGCTAATCTGCGTGCTCGTCGTCCTCACCAGGATCTTGACCGGACTACATTTCGGCATCTTAACCGACTTCAGTGGGCAAATGCATACCTTCAATGGCCACTCCGACGAATCATCAAACAGGCAAAGCGTCAATACAGGGCTAAGATTGAATCGTACTACACCGGCTCTGACGCTTATCTTATGTGGCAGGGCTTTCAAACTATTACAGACTATAAAAGGGAAGCAAGCACAGCCACGAGCTGCCTACCAGGTGAGCAAAATCACTTCTATGCTCGCTTCGAGGCAAGCAACACTGAGGCATGCATGAGAGGATCAGCTGTTCCAGACGACTGTGTGATCACGCTCTCCGTAGAAGAATTGTGTAAGACCTTTAAACAGGTCAACATTCACAACTAAGGAACACCTACATGAGGATGCTATTCACTGACTACAGCTCAGCATTCAACACCATTGTACCCTCAAAGCTCATCAATAAGGTAAGGACCCTGGGACTAAACACCTCCCTCTGCAACTGGATCCTGGACTTCCTGACGGGCCACCCCCAGGTGGTGAGGGTAGGTAGCAACACATCTGCCACGCTGATCCTCCGAGAGCATCTTCAGGGGTGCGTTCTCAGTCCCCTCCTGTACTCCCTGTTCACCCACGACTGCATGGCCAGGCACGACTCCAACACCATCATTAAGTTTGCAGACGACACAACAGTGGTAGGCCTGATCACCAACAACGACGTGACAGCATATAGGGACTAGGTCAGAGACCTGGCTGGGTGGTGCCAGAATAACAACCTATCACTCAACGTAACCAAGACTAAGGAGATGATTGTGGACTACAGGAAAAGGAGCACCGAGCACGTCCCCATTCTCATCGACGGGGCAGTAGTGGAGCAGGTTGAGAGCTTCAAATTCCTTGGTGTCCACATCAACAACAAACGAGAATGGTCCAAACACACCAAGATAGTCTTGAAGAGGGCACAACAAAGCCAATTCCCCCTCAGGAAACTAAAAAGATTTGGCTTGGGTCCTCAGATCCTCAAAAGGTTCTACAGCTGCAACATCGAGCACATCCTGACTGGTTGCATAACTGCCTGGTACGGCAACTGCTCGGCCACCGACCGCAAGCCACTACAGGTAGTGCGTACCTGCATTCCCGGACCTCTACACCAGGCAGTGTCAGAGGAAGGTCCTAAAAATTGTCAACGACCCCAGCCACCCCAGTCATAGAGTGTTCTCTCTACTACCGCATGGCAAGCGGTACCGGAGAGCCAAGTCGAGGACAAAAAGGCATATCAACAATTTTCACCCCCAAGCCATAAGACTCCTGAACAGGTAATCAAATGGCTACCCGGACTATTTACATTGAGTGCCTCCCCCAATCCCTCTTTTACGCTGCTGCTGCTGTCTGTCATCATATACACTGGGGCAAGAAAGTATTTAGACAGCTAACAATTGTGCAAGTTCTCTCACTTATAAAGATGAGGCCAATTTTCATCATAGGTACGCTTCAACTATGATAGACAAAATGAGACAAAAAAAATCCAGAAAATCACGTTGTAGGATTTTTAATGAATTTATTTGCAAATTATGGTGGAAAATAAGTATTTGGTCAATAACAAAAGTTTATCTGAATACTTTGTTATATACCCTTTGTTGGCAATGACAGAGGTCAAACATTTTCTGTAAGTCTTCACAAGGTTTTCACACACTGTTGCTGGTATTTTGGCCCATTCCTCCATGCAGATTTCATCTAGAGCAGTGATGTTTTGGGGCTGTTGCTGGGCAATACGGACTTTCAACTCCCTCCAAAGATTTTCTATGGGGTTGAGATCTGGAGACTGGCTAAGCCACTCCAGGACCTTGAAATGCTTCTTACGAAGCCACTCCTTCGTTGCCCGGGCGGTGTGTTTGGGATCATTGTCATGCTGAAAGACCCAGCCACGTTTCACCTTCAATGCCCTTGTTGATGAAAGGAGGCTTTCACTCAAAATCTCACGATACATTCTTTCCTTTACACGGATCGTCCTGGTCCCTTTGCAGAAAAACAGTTTATACCAAAAAGTTCTCTCTTGGTTTCATCTGACCATATGACATTCTCCCAATCTTCTTCTGGATCATCCAAATGCTCTCTAGCAAACTTCAGACGGGCCTGGACATGTACTGGCTTAAGCAGGGGGACACGTCTGGCACTGCAGGATTTGAGTCCCTGGCGGCGTAGTGTGTTACTGATGGTAGGCTTTGTTACTTTGGTCCCAGCTCTCTGCAGGTCATTCACTAGGTCCCCCCGTGTGGTTCTGGGATTTTTGCTCACCGTTCTTGTGATCATTTAGACCCCACGGGGTGAGATCTTGCGTGGAGCCCCAGATCGAGGGAGATTATCAGTGGTCTTGTATGTCTTCCATTTCCTAATAATTGCTCCCACAGTTGCTTTCTTCAAACCAAGCTGCTTACCTATTGCAGATTCAGACTTCCCAGCCTGGTGCAGGTCTACAATTTTGTTTCTGGTGTCCTTTGACAGCTCTTTGGTCTTCGCCATAGTGGAGATTGGAGTGTGACTGTTTGAGGTTGTGGACAGGTTTCTTTTATACTGATAACAAGTTCAAACAGGTGTCATTAATACAGGTAGCGAGTGGAGGACAGAGGAGCCTCTTAAAGAAGAAGTTACAGGTCTGTGAGAGCCAGAAATCTTGCTTGTTTGTAGGTGACCAAATACTTATTTTCCACCATAATTTGCAAATAAATTCATAAACAAATCTTACGTGATTTTCTGGAATTTTTCTCTCTCATTTTGTCTGTCATAGATGAAGTGTATCTATGGTGAAAATTACAGGCCTCTCATCTTTTTAAGTGGGAGAACTTGCACAATTGGTGGCTGACCAAATACCTTTTTGCCCCACTGTATTCATAGTCACTTTAAATCAAATCAAATTTTATTTGTCACATACAGATGGTTAGCAGATGTTAATGCGAGTGTAGCGAAATGCTTGTGCATCTAGTTCCGACAATGCAGTAATAACCAACAAGTAATCTAGCTAACAATTCCAAAACTACTACCTTATACACACACAAGTGTAAAGGGATAAAGAATATGTACATAAAGATATATGAATGAGTGATGGTACAGAGCGGCATAGGCAAGACGCAGTAGATGGTATCGAGTACAGTATATACATATGAGATGAGTATGTAAACAAAGTGGCATAGTTCAAAGTGGCTAGTGATACATGTATTACATAAAGATGCAGTAGATGATAGAGTACAGTATATACGTATACATATGAGATAAATAATGTAGGGTATGTAAACATTATATTAAGTAGCATTGTTTAAAGTGGCTAGTGATATATTTTACATCAATTCCCATTATTAAAGTGGCTGGAGTTGAGTCAGTGTGTTGGCGGCAGCCACTCAATGTTAGTGGTAGCTGTTTAACAGTCTGATGGCCTTGAGATAGAAGCTGTTTTTCAGTCTCTCGGTCCCAGCTTTGATGCACCTGTACTGACCTCGCCTTCTGGATGATAGCGGGGTGAACAGGCAGTAGCTCAGGTGGTTGTTGTCCTTGATGATCTTTTATGGCCTTCCCGTGACATTGGGTGGTGTAGGTGTCCTGGAGGGCAGGTAGTTTGCCCCCGGTGATGCATTGTGCACTTCTTCACGATGCTGTCTGTGTGGGTGGACCAATTCAGTTTGTCTGTGATGTGTACACCGAGGAACTTAAAACTTACTACCCTCTCCACTACTGTTCCATCAATGTGGATAGGGGGGTGTTCCCTCTGCTGTTTCCTGAAGTCCACAATCATCTCCTTAGTTTTGTTGACGTTGAGTGTGAGGTTATTGTCCTGACACCACACTCCGAGGGCCCTCACCTCCTCCCTGTAGGCCGTCTCGTCGTTGTTGGTAATCAAGCCTACCACTGTTGTGTCGTCCGCAAACTTGATGATTGAGTTGGAGGCGTGCGTGGCCACGCAGTCGTGGGTGAACAGGGAGTACACTATACATTCATGTACATACTACCTCCATTTGCCCAACTAATCAGTGCCCCCGGGCTACCGCCATTGTGTCCCGCCACCCCCTCTTTTAAGCTACTGTTACTCTGTTTTTTCATATATGCATAGTCACTTTAATCATATCTACATGTACATACTACCTCAATCAGCCCGACTAACCGGTGCCTCCCCACTGTTATAGCCTTACCTATTGTTCACCTAATACCTCATTTTTTGGGGGTTGAAATTACACTGTTGGTTAGAGCCTATAAGTAAGCATTTCACTGTAAGGTTGTATTTGGCACGTGACAAATCAACGTGATCTTCCTGTCTGTGTTGGCGCCCCCCCTTGGGTTGTGCCGTGGCGAGATCTTTGTGGGCTATACTCGGCCTTGTCTCAGGATGGTAAGTTGGTGGTTGAAGATATCCCTCTAGTGGTGTGGGGGCTGTGCTTTGGCAAAGCAGGTGGGGTTATCATCGGATGGGGCCACAGCGCGCCTGCCTGCCTGCCTGACCTGTTCACCGGATGTGCTACCTGTCCCAGACCTGCTGTTTTCAACTCTCTAGAGACAGCAGAGTAGCGGTTGAGATACTCTGAATGTGATCGGCTACGAAAAGCCAACTGACATTTACTCCTGAGGTGCTGACCTGTTGCACCCTCGACAACCACTGTGATTATTATTATTTGACCCTGTTGGTCATCTATGAACATTTGAACATCTTGGCCATGTTCTGTTATAATCTCCGCCCAGCACAGCCAGAAGAGGACTGGCCACCCCTCATAGCCTGGTTTCTTCCTTGTTTCTGGCATTTCTAGGGAGTTTTTCCTAGCCACAGTGCTTCTCTACACCTGCATTGCTTGCTGATTGTGGTTTTAGTATGGGTATCTGTACAGCACTGCGATATCAGCTGATGTAAAGGGCTTAATAAGTCAATTTGATTAGAGATGTATGCTCTTCACAGATGAATCCCAGTTTCAACTTTACCGGGCAGATGGCAGACTGCATCGTGTGGACAAGCGGTTTGCTGATGTCAATGTTGTGAACAGATGGTGGGGTTCTGGTATAGGCAGGCATAAGCTACGGACAATGAACACAACTGCATTTTATCGATGGCAATTTGAATGCATAGAGATACCGTGATGAGATCCTCAGGTCCATTGTCATACCATTTAGCCATTGCCTCATGTTTCAGCATGATAATGCACGGCCCCATGTCACAAGGCTCTGTTCCTGGAAGCCGAAAATGTCCCAGTTCTTCCATGGCCTGCATACTCACCAGACATGTCACCCATTGAGCATGTATGTTCGGGATGCTCTAGATAGACGTGTAACACAGCATGTTCCAGTTCCCGCCAATATCCAGCAAAGCCATTGAAGAAGAGTGGGACAACATTCCACAATCAACAGCCTGACCAACTCTACACGAAGGAGATGTGTCATGAGGTAAATGGTGGTCACACCAGATATTGACCTTTTTTTAACCTCTCTAGGGTATGTGGGACGCTAGCGTCCCATCTGGCCAACATCCAGTGAGGTTGCAGAGCGCCAAATTCAATTACAGAAATGCTCATTATAAAAATTCAGAAAACAAAACATATTTTACATAGGTTTAAAGATTACCTTCTTGTTAAACCAACCACAGTGTCATATTTATAAAATGCTTTTTGGCAAAAGCATACCTAGCCCAGAACATACCTAGCCCAGAACATAGCCCAGTTGACAAATTATTACAAACAGTAACCAGCCAAGCAGAAGCGTTACAAGAAATAGAGATAAGGGATTAATTGTCTTTGATGATCTTCATATGGTGGCAATCAGAATACATTCATTTACTCAATAAAGTTCCTTTTGTTCGATGAAGTCTCTCTATATCCAAAAACCTCCATTTTGTTAGCGCGTTTTCTTCAGTAATCCACAGGCTCAAACTCAGTTAAAACAAATCAGACAAAAAAATCTAAATTGTATCCGTGAAGTTCATAGAAACATGTCAAACAATGTTTATATTCAATCGTCAGGTTGTTTTTTAGCCTAAATGATCTATAATATTTCAACCGGACAAAACTACTTCCTGAATGGATTTTTCTCAGGTTTTCGCCTGCTAAATCAGTTCTGTTATACTCACAGACACTATTTTAACAGTTTTGGAAACTTTAGAGTGTTTTCTATCCAAATCAGTTATACCAGTTCTATGCATATCATATCTTCTGGGCCCGAGTAGCAGGCCGTTTAATGCTTGCATGCTTTTCATCCAAAATTCCAAATACTGCCCCCAACCCTAGAGAGCTTAAAGGTATTTTATTGTACCTTTATTTAACTATGCAAGTCAGTTAAGAACAAATTCTTATTTTCAATGACGGCCTAGGAACAGAACTGCCTGTTCAGGGGCAGAACAACCTATTTGTACCGTGTCAGCTCGGGGGTCCAACGTTCTAACCACTAGGCTACCCTGCCGTATCCGTGACCAACAGATGCATATCTATATTCCCAGTCATGTGAAATCCATAGATTCGGGCCTGAAAAATGTATTTCAATTGACTGATTTCCCTATATGAACTGTAACTCAGTACAGTTTTTAAAATTGTTGCATGTCGCATTTATATTGTTGTTCAGTATATTTTATTCCTGTAAAAGGTATGGAATGTTGCACAAGCCCGGCTGTTACTCAATGGGAATGTGCATGTTTAGAGTGCCACCATTAGTTAAGATCTGAGAAAGAAAAAAAAAAAAAAAATATATATATATATATTGTGGAACAGTAGTTGGCGACATATTATATCTCAAACCTAGACTTTTAAATCTCTTAGGCACCCCCTACAAGAAAAAAAAACTGTAAATGTATGTTTTTATTTGGTTTGCTGCATCTTGGGCTCTGTCGTCGTCAAATTGGGATTCCGATAAAGGTGTCAGAAACAGTTATTACCTTTCTAACAGTACTAAGCATGGGTTTGTAAGACAGTTTTAAAACGAAAATGTACTTTGAGGGTCTAATACAATATTAGGCGTTGTTTAGAAAATTCCACCAGAGTTTAACAGGTTAATGTATGGATCAGCATCAGGCTTAAATCAAAGCGCTAATCAAATCCAGACATTTACAGTCTATCCGTTAAGTATTCAAACCCCTTGACTTTTTCCACATTTTGCTACATTACAGCCTTATTTTAAAATGGATTAAATAACAAATATACACCTCATACTGACAAAGTGAAAACAAGTCTAGAAATATTTGCAAATGTATTAAAAAAAATTAAACAGTAAAACCAGTTTCTGTAAAACTGTACATGTAAGGTCCCACAGTTGTGCATTTCAGAGCCAAAACCAAGCCATGAGGTCAAAGAAATAGAGCTCCAATACAGAATTGTGTCGAGGCACAGATCTAGGGAAGGGTACCAAAACATTTCTGCCGCATTGAAGGTCCCCAAGAACACAGTGGCCTCCATCATTCTTAAATAGAAGAAGTTTGGAACCACCAAGACTTCCTAGAACTGGCTGCCTGGCCAAACTGAGCAATCGGGGGAGAATGGCCTTGGACAGGGAGGTGACCAACAACCTGATGGTCACTCTGACAGAGTTCCAGAGTTCAACTGTGGAGAACCTTCCAGAAGGTGGCAGCATCAGGCTGTGGGGATTTTTTTTAGCGGCAGGGACCAGAAGACTAAGTCAGGATCAAGGGAAAGATGAACAGAGCAAAGTACAGAGATATCATTGATGAAAATCAGCTTCAGAGTGCTCGGGACCTCACACTGGGACGAAGGTTCCCTTTCCAGCAGGACAACGACCCTAAGCACACAGCCAAGACAAAGCAGGAGTGGCTTCGGGATAAGTCTCTGAATGTCCTTGAGTGGCCCAGCCAGAGCCCGGACTTGAACCCGATCGAACATCTCTGGAGAGACCCGAAAATAGCTGTGCAGTAACGCTCCCCATCCAACCTGACAGAACTTGAAGATCTGCAGAGAAGAATGGGAGAAACTCCCCAAATACAGGTGTGCAAAGCTTGTAATCGCTGCAAGAGGTGCTTCAACAAAGTACAGAGTAATGTGTCTGAATACTTATGTAAACGTGATATTTCCTATGCTTTTTTGTATAAATTTGCAAGAAGAAATGTAAACCTGTTTTTTCTTTGTCATTATGGGTAGATTGTGTGTAGATTGATGAGGGATAAAAACTATTTATCAACTTTAAAATAAGGCTGTAAAGTAACAAAATGTGGAAAAAGTCAAGGGGTCTGAATACATTCCGAATGCACTGCATATGCTTTAGAAATACACTTACAGTTTTGGCAGAAAATACAGGGAGAAAAGTGACTAATTCTCAGGATGGAACTTTTGTAAAATAACAGGGAAATATTCAAACCTAGTTCATAGTTTTAGAGAACTGTGTGTAAGTGAAAGTAAAGAGGACACAGACAGAGTGTGTGTGAGTTTGTGTGTGTCACAGATAGCAAGAGAGAGGTACTCACCATGGCGACATAGTACTGTAGTTCACTCCTCCTTCCGGGGTCAAAGCTAGGGCTGGGGCCAGAGGTGAGGCTGGGACCCCTCTCCACCCACTGTTGCCTCTCTCCACTCTCAGCTCTCTGTCTTTCTCCCTTATGCTCCTCTTCCTCCGCCACACATCCCCTCATATCTCCCCCTCTGTCACACAGCTCCTCAAGTCCTGCGACACAAACACACAGAAAAGTGGCGTAGAGTATATTTTGCTGTGTAGAGAGATTAACCCAGGATGTGTACGATTGTGCTTTTTTGTTCATTTATTTGCATTTGTAAGAAAAAGGGGCCGGAGTGCGGGCTGCCTTCTGAGAATTCGTATGTGATCAACAACAAAAAAACACTTCTTCCATTCTGCTAGCAAACTTTGGACAATAAAAATAGATGACCTACGCGGAAGATTAAACTACCAAAGGGACATTAAAAACTAATATCTTAATGCTTCACAGCGACGTGGCTGAATGAAGACACTATCAACATACAGCTGGCTGGTTATACGCAGCACCGGCAGGATAGAACAGCGGCATCTGGTAAGACAAGGGGCTTTTTGTAAATAACAACTGGTGCACGATATCTAAGGAAGTCTCGAGCTATTACTCGCCTGAGGTAGAATATCTCATGATAAACTGTAGACCACACTACCTAACTAGAGTGTTTTTTTTTTGCATTTTTCATAGCTGTTTACATACCACCACAGTCAGAGGCTGGCACTAAGACAGCATTGAATGAGCTGTATTCCGCCATAAGCAAACACGCTCACCCAGAGGTGGCGCTCCAAGTAGCAGGGGACTTTAATGCAGGGAAACTTAAATCAGTTTAACCAAATTTATATCAGCATGTTAAATGTGCAACCAGAGCGGAAAATAAAACTCTGGACCACCTTTACTCCACACAGAGACGCATACAAAGCCCCTCCTACCATTTGGCAAATCTGATCATAATTCTATCCTCCTGATTCCGAATTACAAGCAAAAATTAAAACAGGAAGCACCAATGACTAGATCAATAAAAAAGTGGTCAGATGAGGCAGATGCTAAGCTACAGGACTGTTTTGCTAGCACAGACTGGAATATGTTCCAGGATTCCTCTGATGGCATTGAGGAGTACACCACATCAGTCATTGGCTTCATCAATAAGCGCATCGATGACGTCGTCCCCACAGTGACCGTACATACAGTGGGGCAAAAAAGTATGTCAGCCACCAATAAATTCATTAAAAATCCTACAATGATTTTCTGGATTTTTTTTTCTCATTTTGTCTGTCATAGTTGAAGTGTACCTATGATGAAAATTACAGGCCTCTCATCTTTTTAAGTGGGAGAACTTGCACAATTGGTGGCTGACTAAATCATTTTTTGCCCCACTGTACATACCCCAACCAGAAGCCATGGATTACAGGCAACATCCACAGCGCGAAAGGCTAGAGCTGCCGCTTTCAAGGTGCGGGACTCTAACCCGGAAGCTTATAACGAATCCCGCTATGCCCTCCGACGAACCGTCAATACAGGACTAAGATCGAATCATACTACACCGGCTATGACGCTCGTCGGATGTGGCATTAGCCTACAAAAGGGAAGCACAGCCGAGAGTTGCTCAGTGACACAAACCCACCAGACGAGATAAACTACTTCTATGCTCTCACATGCATGAGAGCATCAGCTGTTCCGGAAGACTGTGTGATCACGCTCTCTGCAGCCGATGTAAGACCTTTAGACAGGTCATCATTCACAAGGTCACAGGGCCAGACGGATTATCAGGACGTGTACTGGAGGCATGCGCTGCCCAACTGGCAAGTGTCTTCACTGACATTTACAACCACTCCTTGTCCAAGTCTTTAATACCAACATGTTTTAACCTCCCTGCGCACGGAACCCGGTAGCGGGCTGAAATTCCACAACATACGGTGATCGCTACATAAAGTCATATTAAACATTCATGAAAATACAAGTGTCTCACATGTATCGAAAGCCTAGAATCTTGCTAATCCAACTGCGTTGTCAGGTTTAAAAAAGGATTTACTGCGAAAGAATACGATGCGATTATCTGAGGATAGAGCCCCATAAAAATATATATATATTTCAACCAGCACAGGCGTAACAAAATCACAAACTGCATTAAAATTAATCGTTTACCCTTGACGATCTTCGTCTGTTTGCAATCCCAATGCTCATTGTTACACAATGAATGATCTTTTGTTTGATAAATCCGTTTTTTTATAGCTTAACACAAAACATTTTGTGAACCGCTTGTGTTGTGAATTCCGTCTTATTCCATTTTCAACGACACATTCCAGGGTAAATACCCACACAAAACGTGACTTTTCCAGTCATGTTTGGTTTCGTTGCAATCAACTGGTTTGTTTGTAACACAACCAAACCTGATGGGCCATTTCGCGGGACGTATTGACTGAAAGAAACCGATTTGAAGACAACAAGTAATGACATCACTGTGCACCAATGATATGACCACTGTTTCGTTGATTGACTGTATTTTAACCCAATGACCACTGTTCGTCTTGAAATCTAGCTGGGTAGATAGCCAATGAGCGGAGGTAAACGGCAATATGCAATGGTCATGTGTTGGAAGACCAACCCATGTAGTAAACTCCGGCGTAAAGGGAGTCAATCGCTATTGAAGTTTTATACTGGAAGGAGCTACGCATATTACGCACAGCATTGTTTGGTAAACGCACAGATTCAGCTGTTTATACACTGCTCAAAAAAATAAAGGGAACACTTTAACACAATGTAACTCCAAGTCAATCACACTTCTGTGAAATCAAACTGTCCACATAGGAAGCAACACATTTCACATGCTGTGCTTCCTGGCTGATGTTTTGGTCACTTTTGAATGCTGGCGGTGCTTTCACTCTAGTGGTAGCATGAGACGGAGTCTACAACCCACACAAGTGGCTCAGGTAGTGCAGCTCATCCAGGATGGAACATCAATGCGAGCTGTGGCAAGAAGGTTTGCTGTGTCTGTCAGCGTAGTGTCCAGAGCATGGAGGCGCTACCAGGAGACAGGCCAGTACATCAGGAGACGTGGAGGAGGCCGTAAGAGGGCAACAACCCAGCAGCAGGACCGCTACCTCCGCCTTTGTGCAAGGAGGAGCAGGAGGAGCACTGCCAGAGCCCTGCAAAATGACCTCCAGCAGGCCACAAATGTGCATGTGTCTGCTCAAACGGTCAGAAACAGACTCCATGAGGGTGGTATGAGGGCCCGACGTCCACAGGTGGGGGTTGTGCTTACAGCCCAACACTGTGCAGGACGTTTGGCATTTGCCAGAGAACACCAAGATTGGCAAATTCGCCACTGGCGCCCTGTGCTCTTCACAGATGAAAGCAGGTTCACACTGAGCAAGTGACAGACGTGACAGAGTCTGGAGACGCCGTGGAGAATGTTCTGCTGCCTGCAACATCCTCAAGCAGACACTCAACATGGCATCTTATTGGCTGGTTTGCATAGCTTGCTTACGAGGGGGGATGTTCCAGTTAGAATCGTCCCAGTGAACAAGCACCAAACCAGCGTTAAGTTGTTGGTTGCAAAGCACTGTACATCAAAAGTGATTTTCATACTCTCAAGTGATGATTTAAATGTACAATTTATATCAAATTGTTTGTAAATGTTATTCAAACATCACACATAAGATGCAGCGGTTTTTGGAGAATATTTGTTGTGCATTTTGTTGTAGAGAACTCCCGCCAGTACTAGCTAGCAACTTACTGTGTCTGGTGGGGGGGGTTCATATATTTTGTACAGTGCGTGAGTGCAGAGTTGGATGGGGAGACGTGCATTGCATGACGTGCAATTTTGTGTCTTTCTTATCAGGTACATTGTTAAAGATATTATATTGTATATTGTAATTGTATTATTTTGGTAACTAGCCCAATGAACAAGCACCAAACCAGCGTGCGTGAGTGCAGAGTTGGATGGTGAGACGTGCATTGCATGACGTGCAATTTTGTGCCGTTCCTAACAGAATAAATTTACATGACTGGTGCTACATGTTGGAGTTCCGTGTCAAAGACTGATTGTACACAACGCAAGAAGAGTACTGTTACACTACCACTAGATTGAAAGCACCGCCAGCATTCAAAGTGACCAAAACATCAACCAGGAAGCATAGGAACGGAGAAGTGTTCTGTGGTCACCCCCTGCAGAACCACTCCTTTATTGGGGGTGTCTTGCTAATTGCCTATAATTTCCACCTGTTGTCTATTCCATTTGCACAACAGCATGTGAAATTTATTGTCAATCAGTGTTGCTTTCTAAGTGGACAGTTTGAATTCACAGAAGTGTGATTGACTTGGAGTTACATTGTGTTGTTTAAGTGTACCCTTTATTTTTTTGAGCAGTGTATATATACACACAGACATAGGCTATGGTCGTTCTCATACAAACAAACAGACCCTCACAATGACTAGCTAATATGTACTTTACCCATTTCATTAAATCTTTATATATTGCAAATAAAATGTAAAAACAATCACAAATAATATTTTATATTAATTTCAAAACAATGGCATTAGCTTTCACGATCAATTTCCTCTCAAATTGTTTCTACATTCGTATATCTAGTCTTAGAATTAGCTTTCCTTCACTTTTTCGCCATGATGTTGGATAAATAAACAGCTGAAGATGCAAGTCACCGAAATACTGCTGTGAGTAATAAGCGTCGCTCCTTCACGGTTGAATTGGCAATGGCGAAAGAACGGTCCTTACGCCAGCGTTCAATGGAAAGGTTTGTCCTAAAACAAAGAACCATGGGATATTGCCGTTTACCTCTGCTCATTGGCTATCTACCCAGCTAGATTTCAAGACGATCAGTGGTCATTGGGTTAAAATACAGTCAATGAACGAGTGGTCATATAATTGGTGCACAATGGGCTCGTCACTTGTTGTCTTCCAATCGGTTTTTCCAGGTCAATACGCCCCGCAAAATGACCCATCAAGTTTGGTTGTGTTAGAAACAAACAGTTGATTGCAAGGAAACGAAACATGACTGGATAAAGTCAGGGAAAGTCTGTCTATTTTCGTTGGATGTTACGTCGAAAATTGAATGACACGAAATTCAACGAGATAAGCATTCACAAAATGTTTCGTGTTAGGCTATAAAAAATGGATTTAACCGAACAAAAGACTATTCATCGTGTAACAACGAGCCTTGGGATTGCAACCAGTGCAAGATCTTCAAAGGTAAACGATTGATTTCAATGCAATGCGATTTTGTTACGCAAATGCTGGTTGAATAAGTAGTTTGATATGGGGGTCTGTGCTCAGATAATCGCAGCGTATTCTTTCGCAATAAATCATTTTTTAAATCTGACAAAGCGGTTGGATTAGCAAGATTCTAGGCTTTCAAACCATGTGAGACACTTGTATTTTCATGAATGTTTAATATGACTAGTTATGCAGCGATCACCGTATGTTAACGGATTCAGTGCGCAGAGAGGTTAAAGATGATACAACAATAAAAAGAAAAACGTATGTTTTTTTTCAATGTATTATCTAAACCAGATCTATTGTGTTATATTCTCCTACATTGAATTCACATTTACACAAACTTCAGAGTGTTTTCTTTCAAATGGTACCAAGAATATGCATATCCTTGGTTCTGTGCCTGAGCTACAGTCAGTTAGATTTGGGTCTTCAGGCGGAAATTGAAAAAAGTAGGGGGGTAGCCCTAGCTCTAAGAGGTTTAAGCAGACCACCATAGTGCCTGTGCCCAAAACCACTAAGGTAACCTGCCTAAATGACTACCGACCTGTAGCACTCATGTGCCATGAAGTGCTTCGAAAGGCTGGTCATGGCTCACAACAACATCATTATGCAAGAACCCCTAGACCCACTCCAATTTCCATACCACCCCAAAAGATGCACTCTATTGCACTCCACACTGCCCGTTCCCAATGCTATTCATTGACTACAGCTCAGTGTTCAAAACCATGGTGCCCTCAAAGCTCATCAATAAGCTAAGAACCCTAGACTAAACATCTCCCTCTGCATCTGGATCCTGGACTTCCTGACGGTGGTAAGTGTAGTTAATAACAAATCCGCCATGCAGATTCTCAACACAGGGGCCCCTCAGGGTGCGTGCTCAGTCCCCTCCCATACTCCCTGTTCACTCATGACTGCACAGCCAGGCTAACATGGTCCAGGCACACCAAGACAGTCGTGAATAGGGCACGACAAAACCTATTCACCCTCAGGGGACTGAAAAAATTTGGCATGGGTCCACAGATCCTCAAAATGTCCTGACTGGTTGCGTCACTGCCTGGTAAGGCAACTGCTCGGCCTCCGACCGCAAGGCACTACAGAGGGTAGTGCTAATGGCCCACTACATCACTGGAGACAAGCTTCCTGTCATCCAGGACCTCTACACCAGCCGGTGTCAGAGGAAGGCCCTAAAAATTGTCAATGACTCAAGCCACCCAAGTCCTACACGGTTCTCTCTGCTACCGCATGGCAAGCGGTACCGGAGTGCCAAGTCTAGGTCCAAGAGGCTTCTAAACAGCTTCTACCCACAAGCCATAAGACTCTTGAACACCTAATCAAATGGCTACCCAGACTACTTGCATTGCCTCCCCCCCTCTGGAACACTGCTGCTTCTCTCTGTTATTATCTATGCATAGTCACTTTAATAACTCTACCTCAATTACAGACACCGGTACCCCCGCACATTGACTCTGTACCTGTACCGGTACCCCCCTGTATAGTCTAGTATAGTCTATTGTTATTTTACTGCTGCTCTTTAATTACTTGTTACTTTTTTCTTATTCATATTTTTTTTAAACTGCATTGTTTGTTAGGGGCTTGTAAGTAAGCATTTCACTGTAAGGTCTACACCTTTTGTATTCGGAGCATGTGGCTAATTACATTTGATGTCACCCTGGTCACACCCAGGGCAGCATTATCGTATATTTAGCTCAGGTTGCAGAAGAGACAATTGTGTTAGTGTGTGTCATTGTGTGTAAGTGTATATTTGGCTCTGGTAGCAGAAGGACGTGAGCAGACAAAATTGTGATAGTGTGTGTTAAGTTTGTATTAGTGTGTGTAAGAGTGTTGGCATTACTGTATATATTTTGGGCTCTAGTGGCAGGATTCAGGGAGACTGCATAAATCCAATTCCGACATTAACAGATTAGAGGTGAGATGACAATTAGGCTACTGCACAGTCATGTCACACACACCCGAATGTGTGAGTGCAAGAACCAACCACATACCAGTGGAGGCTGCTGAGGGGAGGACGGCTCATAATAAAGGCTGGAACGGAGCAAATGGAATGGCATCAAACACGTGGAAATCATGTGTTTGATGTGTTGAATGTGTTGAATACCTATACCTATATATATTACCACGAGCCCGTCCTCCCCAATTAAAGTGCTACCAACCTCCTGTGATACCGACACAATATACATACACACCTGAGTTCTTGTCAGGTTGGCAGTTTCTGGCTGTGTGTGTGTGGTTGGTTCTTATATCCTTGTAGGGACCGAAAATCCCCAAAGGTTCCTGCATGGAACATTTCCCACGTCCCCATGAGGACAAATGCTATTTTAAACTCAGTGGTTAGGTTTAGGGTTAAAAGTAGGGTTAGGGGTAAGAGGTTTAGGGTGTGGGTTACAGGTTAGGGTAAATAGGATTTTGAATATAAATTAATTTTATGTCCCCACGAGGATAGAAGAACAAAACGTGCAAGTGTGTGTTTGTGCCTGCGAACATGTGTGTAACCGATCGGGGGGGGGGGATGTGATAGTTAAAATAAAAGGATACTATTTGACAATATATCGTATTGTATGGACTATAAATCGCAATATAATTTTTTGCACTAGTTGGATGTAATTGCACAAAAACGCCAGTATTTTTCCTTCATAGCTTGTTCTCCATCTTTTTAAATAGGGAGACAATTTGTTTTCAGCACTTTTATTTTGATTTACTGATCAAAACTTGTTTTCTCTTTTGCCCCTGAGCAGCAGACATATGATGAGCAATAAGATTGGAACAACGAATCGCAATAAAAATCACAGCACATATCCTATCGTGAGGTCCCTAGCAATTCCCAGCCCTTACCTGTCATGTTGGTGGTGTCTAGTTGTGGCTCCAGAAGGTTGAAGGAGAGAGTGTGGTTCAGCACGCTGAGGTTTCCACTCTCTTCTCTTCCTGCCCCCTCTCCCAACTTCTCTCTCTTCCCTCTGTTATCGCTCTTGCTTCACCCTCTCCACTTAATTCACCTCTCTCTCTGGAGAGTCGGAGGACCACTGCTTGAGCGTCTGGTGAAACAAATATAATAATAACTACACTAACAAAAATATAATAACAATAACAATAGAGAAAGCACTTCTCTCCACAAAGACACTGCAGGACTCTACAGTGCAATCATTATACACACTTTTGGGCCAGTGCAAACCATATTGATGTTACATGAGCACATTTGCAAAATTATTTTGGAGCTTAGAAATGGCTAAATAAAAGTGACTGACAAAAAAGATGGCAATGGGGGCTTGTGGATTTGCCTCCATTTACCTTGAAAGTTAATGTTTGATTTGAATGTAGTCTCAGACATTCTTGGGAATAGAGAATCAGTGCTTGATCTCTGGCACCGTTTGAAGGTTTGAGAAGCTAGCACTTTCAGGATTGAGTGGTCCAATCAGTGAGTTTAAGCAGAGTGGTTCAAAACATAAGCTCTAATCAGTGAGTTTAAGCAGAGTGGTTCAAAACATAAGCTCTAATCAGTGAGTTTAAGCAGAGCGGTTTAAAACATAAAATGTTCCTATTGATTACCTTGTGCCAAGCGAGGAACTTCCTCCCCCTCCTGCTCTCCCTGCACCATGTGCGTGTCAGCTGCAGCTCTGTACTGTACTGTAATGTGTGAACTAGATGATGGTTCCTGTAGTAGATGTTGGTTCATCCAGTCTTTGGGCTCGTCCCACAGCGAAGGAAGAGAAGACCCTTCTGCCTGCAAAACAAACACACACAGGTACCTCTGCTGGCTGGCTCAGAAGGCCTTGACCATTGAAAAAACGGATGATAGCAAATCAACTACACCACAAGCCTAATTCAAGAGTCCCATAAGTATAGTTTTTGGCATGCTACACAGAACCAACATTTGCAGAGGCAGAAAGCAAGAGTGCAAGTCAGTATCTCTGTTAACAGGAGGTGACAGAAATGATCTGTGTAGAAACACTGAGTGCGAGTATATGTACCTGTGTGCTGAGCAGTCTCAGTGCTTCTGTCCAATGGGAGCGTAGTAAACTCTGCAGTCTGCTCACAAGCTCCTCTCTCTGCCCTTCGAGCCTCCTCCTGCTCTCCTCCAACAAAACAGACTGCTGCTTGGAGTGGGCCAGCCTGAGAGAGAGAGACACACACACACACAAAATGGGCAGAAACCAATACGAGTGCAAAAACCAACCTGGTGATAAACTTTCCGTGTGTGTGTGTGTGTGTGTGTGTTACCTGGTCTGGTAGTCCTGGGTTAGTGTCAGTGTGTGCTGCTGGTGTTGCTGTAACTGGGAGGAAAGTTCTCTCTCATGGCGAGCACTCAGATCCAGCAGCTGATTCCTGAAAACACACGTCAAACACTGTGGAAGTGTGTGGGTTCAAGTTTCAATGTCACATGCACAAGTACAGTGAAATGCCTTTCTTGCAAACTCAAAACCCAACAATCAATAACAATGAAATACTATAAACAACACACGAGAAAGAAGAAGTATAGAGAACACAATAAGTAAGTAAATAAGCGTACTATATACAGGGTCAGTTCCAAAAGCATATTTACTACGTGCAGGGATATTGGAGTGATGGAGGTAGATATGTATAGGGGTAAGGTGACTAGGCAACAGGATATAAGACAACAGAGTAGCAGCAGCTTGTATGTGAGTGGGTGTGCGTGTGTCTAGACACTATTAATGTATGTGCATATTATGTGTGAGTGAACAGATGATGGAGTGAGTGTGTAGGGCCCTGTGAGTGCGCACAGACAGTGCAAAAACAAAGTAAATTCACATAGTCCGTGTAGCTATTTTGTTAGCCATTTATAAGTCTTATTGCTTAGGGATAGAAGCTGTTCAAGAATCTGTTGGTGTCAGACTTGTTGCACCGATACAGCTTGCTACGCAGAAGCAGAATCTTTAGCAATTATCCGGGCCTTCCTTCCACACTGACTGATATAGATGTCCTGGATGGCAGGGAGCTCGGCCCCAGTGATGTACTGGGCTGTCCGCACAACCCTCTGTAGCACCATGTGATCAAGGGTGGTGCTGTTGCCATACCAAGCAGTGATACAGCCAGTCAAGATGCTCTCAATGGTACAGCTGTAGAACCTTTTGAGGATTTGAGGGCCCATGCAAACTTTTTCAAACTCCTGATGGGGACAACAAGGAACTTGAAGTTCTCGACCTGCTCCACTGTCAATGTGGACTACTACGTTTCCTGTCGTCCACGATCAGCTCCTTGGTCTTACTGACGTTAAGGGAGAGGTTGTTGCTCTGGCACCACACTGCCAGGTCACTGACCTCCTCCCTGTAGGCTGACTTGTTGTTGACGGTGATTAGGTCTACCACCGTCGTGTTGTCAGCAAAGTTGATGATGGTGTTAGAGTCGTACGTGGGAGTACAGGAGGGAGCTCTTTTTTGAGTGTCAGCATGGCGGAGGTGATGTAGCCTACCCTCACGGGTTGGCCCGTTAGGAAGTCCAGGATCCAGTTCCTGAGGGAGGTGTTCAGACCCAGAGTCCTAAGCTTGGTGAGCTTATTTACAATGACGGCCTACACAGGCCAAACCCGGATGACGCCGGGCCAATTGTGCGTCGCCCTATGTCAGAATGAACCGCATTCTCACATAGGTATTCCACTTATCTAGGTGGGTGAGGGCAGTGTGTAGAGTGATTGAGTCATCTATGGATCTGTTGGAACGGTATGGAAATTGGAGTGGGTCTAGGGTGTCTGGGATGGTGGAGTTAATGTGTGCCATAATGTGTGCCATAACCAGCCACTCAAAGCACTTCATGATTACAGAAGTGAGTGCTACATGATGGTGGTCATATTAAAACATGTGGGGATTACAGACTGGGACAAGGAGGTTGAAAATGACCGTGAAAATGCCTGCCAACTGTCCTGCGCATGCTCTGAGAACACACCCTGGAATACCGTCGGGCCCAACGGAATTGTGGGTGTTGCCCTGATTGAAGACCTTTCATGTGGTCCTCGGAGAGCGAGATCACCCAATCCTCTTGGTCGGGGAAGGCCCTCACACCCAGCACAAAGCGTGCATAAAATGCATTGAGTTAGTCTGGTAAAGAGGCATCGTTGGGCAGATCACGGTTAGGTCTTCTTTCGTAATCCATAATGGACTGTAGCCCCTGCCACATGTAGTGGACGTCGGAGGCTGTGTAATATGATTCCACTTTGTTCCTATATTGTTCTGCTCGTTTGATGACTCTGCAGAGGTCATAGCAGGACTTCTTGTACTTATTCCCGTCTATGGCCGTAGCCTTAGGGTTGTCTATGATAGCTGTGTGTGGTAGCCCAGTTCTTTAGTTTAGCACCAACATTGGTGTTAATCCAAGGTTTTTGATTGGGGAAGCAGCGAACCCTCACCGTGGGGACGTCGTCGCTGATGCATTTTCTAATAAAGCCTGTAACAGAGGTCGTTAGCTTGTCAATGTTATCGGCACAGTCTCAAAACATATTCCAATCAGCGTTAGCAAAGCAGTCCTCAGGCATAATCTCTGTTTCTGGTGATCATTTATCAATGGAGCAAGTCACGGGTACTTCCTGTTTTAGTTTCTGCTTGTAAACAGTTAGCAGGAGTACAGAGTCATGATCTGATTTGCTAAATGGCAGACGAGAGAGGGTCTTGTATGCTTGCTTGTGGGTAAAATAACTGTGGTTTAGGACTTTATCACCCCCTAGTGGTGTCTGTGTTTACCTGTGCTGGTCTTTCAGGGCAATGTGTTCCTGCTGTGAAGCTGACAGTCTCTCAGTCTCCTGTTTCAGCTTTACTTCCAACTGAGAATGCTGGGCTTCAAATCGGGCCTACACACACACACACACACACACACACACACACACACACACACACACACACACCCCCAAATTTGTAAACAACCCCCCAGAGTCATAAGATCTTGTAAACACAGACAAATAGATATGTACCTGTTCCAGAGCCCAGTCCATGCGCTCCGTGTCCCACTCTCTCCGCGCCTCCAGTTTCTCCTCCTCCAGCTGTAGCAGTCTCCCGCTCACTTTGGCCAACTCTCCCCTCACCTCCTCCAACACCTGTCTTACCTCCAACAAATGCTGCTCCTCTCGCTGCTTGCACTCCTACAAAAAAACACATGCGCACACACACACACACACGATGGTGTCAATTTAGAATGAACTCCAATTCAAGATGCTTTGAGTTATTTAAAGGACATTGATTCCATTAGGTACACTTCATGCACAATTTTAAAAAACACTTCATAAATGGAAATGCTAGTTAGAGACTGCTGTTAGTTGCTAAATAAGAGCTGCGTTCAAGGCTTCCGTTTGCGGCAAACATGTTACTTAGTAACAATTTCAGTTGAGTGATTTAAACGGACATTCCAAAATGTTGGACAGGAGACAAACCCACCCTCTCCTCTTGTAGTTGATTGGCTAGCTGGACTGTCTGGTCCTCCAGCGATCTTCTCTCATTGGCTGTTTGCTCCTGGAGGCAGGTCAGAGCAGTCTGGGCTTCCTGGGCATGTCGATGCAGCCTGTCTCGCTCCACACACAAGAGCTCACACTCACGCCTACAATCACACAGAGACCCTTCCAACTCCACCAGCCGCAGCTCCTACACACACACACACAGATAGGTGTAACTGATAGTTTGAGAGAATGTGACTGTGTGTGTGAGTTACTCACCTGCTGTCTGTTGGTTCTCTGTAGTTCCTCAGTGTGTTTCTGCTCTTGCTCCAGGGCCTCGGCAACCTGAGCCAGAGACTGCTCTAATTGACCAAGGGTCTGGAAAACACACATGCACGCACACACTCGTAGTGACATTTGCGAATCCTATGTATATGTGATAACAACAGCCAATGACAGTCACGCGACTTGGTTTGGTATAAAGATGTGGGATGGTGGTGTGGAAATGTAACCACTGTCAAATTCAAACAGAGCTATGGATGCAAGGCAGCAACATGTTAAATCTTTGTAAGCACATAAATACTGTGTTTGTGCTACCTCTTGCTGCTTTGTATGTCGTCTCTCCGCCAGCTCCTTCTCTTGCTGTAGTCTCTTCACTCCCTCACTCTTCTCCTGCTCATGTTTCCTCCAGCCTTCAACCAACTTAGCCAGGGTCTGATAGACACACACAGGTTATTAGTAATATATGGTGACAGCTCCACCTTGGCCTCTGATATTTTCACCATATACAGTATGAGTGAAAAGTTTGGACACACCTACTCATTTGTATTTATTGGGGATCCCCATTAGCTGCTGCCTATTCTTCCTGGGGTCCAAACACACCAAAGCACCCACATTACATATAAAACAAAATATAAAACAGTGAACTATGTTTGTACTGAATGAGCTAAAGATAAAACCCTACACCACCGCATATCCACAACAGAACATTTTCAATACCACCATACAACATCAATGTGTGCGTAAGCATGTTTTTGTACCTGTGTCTCTCATTCAAGGGTATTTCTTTATTTGTACTATTTTCTACATTGAAGAATAATAGTGAAGACATCAAAATTATTAAATAACACACATGGAATCACATAGCAACCAGAAAAGTGTTAAATCAAAATATGTTAAAAGTTAATTTGTGGAATTTCTTTCCTTAATGCATTTGAGCCATCAGTTGTGTTGTGACAAGGGAGGGGTGGTATACAGAAGATAGCCCTATTTGGTAAAAGACCAAGTCCATATTATGGCAAGAACAGCTCAAATCAGCAAAGAGAAACGACAGTCCATCATTACTTTAAAACATGAAGGTCAGTCAAAACGGAAAAAGTCCAAAAAAAAACCATCAAGCGCTAGGATTAAACTGGCTCTCATGAAGACCACCACAGGAAAGGAAGACCCAGAGTTAGACCCAGAGTTACCTCTGCTGCAGAGGATAAGTTCATTAGAGTTAACTGCACCTCAGATTGTTACTTGAACTCTGACGGGCTGCAGACACATCTCAACATCGACTGTTCAGAGAAGACTGCGAGAATCAATATTAAACGGGTGAAAATCTGCCCTTTCGTCTGATGAGTCTAATTAGTAGATTTCTGGTTCCAACTGCCATGTCTTTGTGAGATGCAGAGTAAGTGGACAGATGATTTCTGCATGTGTGGTTCTCACGTGAAGCATGGAGGTGGTGTGATGGTACTTTTCTGGTGACACTGTCTGTGATTTATTATATATATTTAGGCAAACTTAACCAGCATGGCTACCACAGCGATACACCATCCCATCTGGTGTGCACTTAGTGG
The DNA here is from genome assembly GCF_036934945.1 of Oncorhynchus masou masou. Lineage (NCBI taxonomy): Eukaryota > Metazoa > Chordata > Actinopteri > Salmoniformes > Salmonidae > Oncorhynchus > Oncorhynchus masou. Next base: position 31,760 of record NC_088231.1, on the reverse strand, counting down.
GACTACCATTTGTTGTTCAACAGGACAATGACCCAAAACACACCTCCAGGCTGTGTTAGCGCTATTTGACCAAGGAGAGTGACTGAGTGCTGCATCAGATGACCTGGCCTTCACAATCACCCGACCTCAACCCAATTGAAATGATTTGGGATGAGTTGGACCGCAGAGTGAAGGAAAAGCAGCCAACAAGTGCTCAGCATGTGGGAACTCCTGCAAGACTGTTGGACAAACATTTCAGTTGAAGCTGGTTGAGAGAATGCCAAGAGTGTGCAGTTGTCATCAAGGCAAAGGGTGGGTATTTTGAAGAACCAAATATATTTGTATTTGTTTAACACTATTTTGGTTACTACATGATTCCATGTGTTATTTCACAGTTTAGATGTCTTCAATATTCTACAATGTAGAAAATAGTACAAATAAAGAAAAATTCTTGAAAGAGTAGGTGTGTCCACACTTTTGACAGGTACTGTAGATCCTAAAGATGTGCATGTGTGTGGGAGAGAGCTAGAGAGAGAGAAACAGAGAGAGAGCAAGAGTGTATGAGTGTAAGGTGTGTCCACACCTTATCCAGCTGCTCGATCATGACGTCCTTCTTCCGGTCAGCTGACAAAGCGAGAGCCAATCTTTGCTGCAGCTCCAGAGCCTCACTCTGCAAAACCAGCACGTGCCGCTCACACTGCTAGAGACACACTTAACGTCACAAACCTGCAGCCCCTGCACGTCACACTGCTCCTGACTAGGGTTGTTCCGATACCAATATTGGGATAGTGGTACCGTGACAACCCTACTACAGATGCACAGTTACACACCAGGCAGCACCTGCCCCTCACACACATCTGCCCCTCATACTGGCACATAGAGAGGGGTTAGACACTGACCAGGCTAAAGCAGGGCTGATCCTCAGGAATTGGAAGGTATTGGGGCCAAAGATCATATCAGGATCAGTGTTGGTATGTTTACCTTGCGGCTGGTCCTCTCCCTGTCTAGGCTCTCCCTAAGGAGAGTGGCTTCCGGGGAGGAGAAGACACCATCAGAACGCAGACGAGAAGAATAACGCGGGAACAACTCCTCTAAACCTCCTACCCCACCACTGGAGAAGAGAATAAGAAAAGTGCAATTTGTTTTACATTTAGTCAAATACGTACCGACTACATAGCTATTATAGAGAACACAAAAACATATCAAAAAACTAAAATAGAGAAGGTGTATAGTGTTACCCGAGTAGCTGTGAGGTGCTGTCACTGTTAAATGACTGGTTGGGACTCTCTGTAACACTGCTGCCTCCTGCAGGACAATAGAGGGAATACCATATTGGCAAAGTTTGTGTGTGTTTGTGAGAGTGGCGTGTCAACTGTACAGTTTTTTTTACATGATTTGTCAGTACATTATGGAAATGTTTTGCTGATACAGTGGTTCAGTTATAGGTTTCTAGCTTTCTAGTCAAATAGGCCAAGGTTGTCAAAGTCACATAACTTTGGTAGGCCTACTTCAAACGATGTCAATTAGCCTATCAGAAGCTTCTAAAGCCATGACATCATTTTCTGGAATTTTACAAGCTGTTTGAAGGCACACTCAACTTAGTGTATATAAATTCTGACCCACTGGAATTGTGATACAGTGAATTATAAGTGAAATAATCTTTCTGTAAAGATGGAAAAATTACTTGTGTCATGCACAAAGCAGATGTCCCAACCGACTTGCCAAAACTATAGTTTAACAAGAAATTTGTGGAGTGGTTGAAAAACAAGTTTTAATAACCAAGTGCATGTAAACTTCCGACTTCAACTGTATATGGATGGTTAATGATTAATAAGCCTGTGGAAATATTGAAAAATGTATTACGACTTATCAATGACAGTTGCACTTCTGATTATACTATTTACATAATTAAATGAATACTTTGCTTGTGACTGACAGGTAACAAAATAAAGCACGTCAAAGTGGAACTCCATTGTGGCCTTGTTTTCCGTAATTTTTTGCAAGAGGTAGATCTTGGTTTTACATTTGGACTTGGCATGTGATCTTAGGCTTGAAAAAGTTGGTGACCACTGGGCTATAGCAAATAGGAATAGGCAAATTAGAATGTCACTTGTCCTGCGATACTTTTTACTCCACGGCACCAGTCAAGTTCAAATACGCTAAACCATCGTCGATCACATGTCGTCGCCATAGACGATGGCTGTCAATCATCGTCAATAGATAATGCCATCATAATATCGCCCAACCCTAGTTTCACCTCCATCATGCCCTCTGACAAGTCAGGTGGATTTTTTAATATATATTTTTTTACATATTGTGGACATCCATCCATTCCTCTATGATCTGTGCCTATGGGGGGGGGGGGTACAGGCTATGGGTTGGTTTGGGATAGAAGGAGAGTCTCACCCTCTGTCTCCAATGTGGGTGTGCTTCTCAGCATGGTTTGAAGGTGAGCTCTGACATTCTCCATGTCCTGGATATGTCTCCTGCCATTCTGCAACCAACACACCAACATGAAGTCACACACACAATCGCACACATACAACAAACACGTGTCGGATGTAAGGGGTTAGTTACAGTGAGTCTGCTGCTGTAGTCCACACTGGTGTTGAGATTATCACCCATCTCCTCTACCAACACCCTATCTTCCTCTCCCTCCTCCTCCTGTCTCCCCCCGGGGGAGGGGGTGTGAAGGTTCAGGGGGGATCTAGCCATACCCCCTTCCTCCCCCCCCAGCTGAGGAGAAGAAAACTGAAATGACACCTGTCTGGAGACACACAGAGAAAGTTATTTCGAGTGAGACATGACACTGTCCATCAACCAGTCTGTCTATTTGCATGTTGAAAACCCAGTCTTATTTCTGGGCAAGAGGGGGGTGAGGTTGTTTCTGGACAGGGCCCGGGTTACCTGTGAGTGTGGCCTGGTGATGGTTGACCTTTGGCCTGGAGATCTCGGGTGAGTTGCAGCGAGGAGTAGAGGCGGGCTGTGACCTCACGGTGCGAGGAAGGCCAGGAGCGGATCAGAGAGGGGGAGGGGGGGGCTTGTTTAGAAAGGGATGCAGTGAGGATAGAAATGGGGGGAGGAGAGGTGGGGGCTGATATATGCAAAGGTTCTTTGTCACTTAGTAGTTCTTCACACCTGGTTGATGCCATCCCTGAACAGAGTAAACATAGTCAGTGTAGAAAATACTGAATCAGTCAGTTTCTGTACAATCGCCAACCACATGAGCTAGTTACTTGTGTTCACAAATAATAACTTTCGCAGTGCACTCGTTCGTCAGCTAACGTTACTTAGCTAGCAAACTAACCAACGTTAACTGTTGCAGTACATTTGATTGTTCTAAAAAAAGTTCATATTTAATTCGCTAGTTAATTAGAAACAAAATAAACCAAAACATTAACCAACGTAGTGAGCAAATAACACAGAGGTAATGTTAGTCAACTAACGTTAACTAGGCAATTTTGATGCCGTTTGTTTGTTGTGGCAACGTCGGTAGTCCAGCAACAGGAAAGTGACTAACCCTAAGATTTGGCTGTATAAAGTTATGACGACAGCTAGCAATATATGGGAGACCAACAAGTGAGACATTACTAGCTAACTAGCTACACATTTTCAAATCAAGCAAGCGTACTGTAGATTATAGTGACGCATAACGGTAAAACAAGCTCAGCAAGCTAACAAGCGACATTAGTTTAGTATGACTCTGGTTAGGCTAACAAACACACAATCCCACCCTACCTATCGGTTTAGAGTGGCTGTGTACGTACCCGCTACAATTGGAAAACTCCCGGGCGCAAAAAGGTAGTGGATAGCTAACTACTGTGCCAAGCTATCCTTCAGTGGTAGCTTCTAGCTAACGTTACCAGGAGGCTATCAACATCTAGTCAGTATATTGATGCTCTCTGGTACAGTACTAACGTTAGCTAACGGGGGGGAAAAAAATAAAACTCCCGGGGCCTGATTTAAAAAACAATAATAAAAAAAATCGCGCTTGGTTGTGTTAACGAGCGGCACTTCGCTTGTTTAAGATACGACACGTCCGGTATTGAAGTCCACACATCAGTCGTTTCCTTCTTCTTCTCTGGTATAATAATGGCGTTCGAATGTGCATGCCGCCACCTACTGCGCATGATGAAAATAAAAATATCCCCTTAACCCCTTAACCCTAGAAACCCTAACCCCTTAACCCTAGTAACCCCTTAACCCTAGTAACCCCTTAACCCTAGTAACCCCTTAACCCTAGTAACCCCTTAACCCTAGTAACCCCTTAACCCTAGTAACCCCTTAACCCTAGTAACCCCTTAACCCTAGTAACCCCTTAACCCTAGTAACCCTAACCCCTAGTAACCCTAACCCCTACCCCCTTAACCCTAGTAACCCTAGTAACCCTAAACCCTAGTAACCCTAGTAACCCTAACCCCTAGTAACCCTAGTAACCCTAACCCCTAGTAACACTAACCCCTTAACCCTAGTAACCTTAACCCTAGTAACCCTAAACCCTTAACCCTAGTAACCCTAAACCCTTAACCCTAGTAACCCCTAACCCTAGTAACCCTAATAACCCTAGTAACCCCTTAACCCTAGTAACCCCTTAACACTAGTAAACCTAACCCCTTAACCCTAGTAACCCTAACCCCTAGTAACCCTAACCCCTACCCCCTTAACCCTAGTAACCCTAGTAACCCTAAACCCTAGTAACCCTAGTAACCCTAACCCCTAGTAACCCTAGTAACCCTAACCCCTAGTAACCCTAACCCCTTAACCCTAGTAACCCTAACCCCTTAACCCTAGTAACCCTAAACCCTTAACCCTAGTAACCCTAAACCCTTAACCCTAGTAACCCTAACCCTAGTAACCCTAACCCTAGTAACCCTAATAACCCTAGTAACCCTAACCCCTTAACCCTAGTAACCCTAACCCCTAGTAACCCTAACCCCTTAACCCTAGTAACCCTAACCCCTTAACCCTAGTAACCCTAACCCTAGTAACCCTAACCCTAGTAACCCTAACCCTAGTAACCATAGTAACCTTAACCCCTAACCCATTAACCCTAGTAACCCTAACCCCTACCCCCTTAACCCTAGTAACCCTAACCCTAGTAACCATAGTAACCTTAACCCCTAACCCATTAACCCTAGTAACCCTAACCCCTACCCCTTAACCCTAGTAACCCTAACCCCTTAACCCTAGTAACCCTAACCCTAGTAACCCTAACAACCCTAAACCTAGTAACCCTAATAACCCTAGTAACCCTAGTAACCCTAACCCCTTAACCCTAGTAACCCTAACCCCTTAACCCTAGTAACCCTACCCCCTTAACCCTAGTAACCCTACCCCCTTAACTCTAGTAACCCTAACCCCTTAAACCTAGTAACCCTAGTACCCCCTTCACCCTAGTAACCCTAACCCCTTAACCCTAGTAACCTTAACCCCTTAACCCTAGTAACCCTAACCCTAGTAACCCTAACCCTAGTAACCCTAACCCTAGTAACCCCTTAACCCTAGTAACCCCTTAACCCTAGTAACCCCTTAACCCTAGTAACCCCTTAACCCTAGTAACCCCTTAACCCTAGTAAACCTAACCCCTTAACCCTAGTAACCCTAACCCCTAGTAACCCTAACCCCTACCCCCTTAACCCTAGTAACCCTAGTAACCCTAAACCCTAGTAACCCTAGTAACCCTAACCCCTAGTAACCCTAGTAACCCTAACCCTAGTAACACTAACCCCTTAACCCTAGTAACCTTAACCCTAGTAACCCTAAACCCTTAACCCTAGTAACCCTAAACCCTTAACCCTAGTAACCCTAACCCTAGTAACCCTAATAACCCTAGTAACCCCTTAACCCTAGTAACCCCTTAACACTAGTAAACCTAACCCCTTAACCCTAGTAACCCTAACCCCTAGTAACCCTAACCCCTACCCCCTTAACCCTAGTAACCCTAGTAACCCTAAACCCTAGTAACCCTAGTAACCCTAACCCCTAGTAACCCTAGTAACCCTAACCCCTAGTAACCCTAACCCCTTAACCCTAGTAACCCTAACCCCTTAACCCTAGTAACCCTAAACCCTTAACCCTAGTAACCCTAAACCCTTAACCCTAGTAACCCTAACCCTAGTAACCCTAACCCTAGTAACCCTAATAACCCTAGTAACCCTAACCCCTTAACCCTAGTAACCCTAACCCCTAGTAACCCTAACCCCTTAACCCTAGTAACCCTAACCCCTTAACCCTAGTAACCCTAACCCTAGTAACCCTAACCCTAGTAACCCTAACCCTAGTAACCATAGTAACCTTAACCCCTAACCCATTAACCCTAGTAACCCTAACCCCTACCCCCTTAACCCTAGTAACCCTAACCCTAGTAACCATAGTAACCTTAACCCCTAACCCATTAACCCTAGTAACCCTAACCCCACCCCTTAACCCTAGTAACCCTAACCCCTTAACCCTAGTAACCCTAACCCTAGTAACCCTAACAACCCTAAACCTAGTAACCCTAATAACCCTAGTAACCCTAGTAACCCTAACCCCCTTAACCCTAGTAACCCTAACCCCTTAACCCTAGTAACCCTACCCCTTAACTCTAGTAACCCTACCCCTTAACTCTAGTAACCCTAACCCCTTAAACCTAGTAACCCTAGTACCCCCTTCACCCTAGTAACCCTAACCCCTTAACCCTAGTAACCTTAACCCCTTAACCCTAGTAACCCTAACCCTAGTAACCCTAACCCTAGTAACCCTAACCCTAGTAACCCCTTAACCCTAGTAACCCTAACCCCTTAACCCTAGTAACCCTAACCCTAGTAACCCTAACAACCCTAAACCTAGTAACCCTAATAACCCTAGTAACCCTAGTAACCCTAACCCCTTAACCCTAGTAACCCTAACCCCTTAACCCTAGTAACCCTACCCCCTTAACCCTAGTAACCCTACCCCCTTAACCCTACTAACCCTAACCCCTTAACCCTAGTAACCCTAACCCCTTAACCCTAGTAACCCTAACCCCTTAACCCTAACCCTAACCCCTTAACCCTAGTAACCCTAACCCTAGTAACCCTAACCCCTTAACCCTAGTAACCCTAACCCCTAGTAACCCTAGTAACCCTAACCCCTTAACCCTAGTAATCCCTTAACCATAGTAACCTAGTAACCCCTTAACCCTAGTAACCCTAGTAACCCCTTAACCCTAGTGACCCTAGTAACCCCTTAACCCTAGTAACCCTAGTAACCCCTTAACCCTAGTAACCCTAACCCCTTAACCCTAGTAACCCTAACCCCTTAACCCTAGTAACCCCTTAACCCTAGTAACCCCTTAACCCTAGTAACCCCTTAACCCTAGTAAACCTAACCCCTTAACCCTAGTAACCCTAACCCCTAGTAAACCCTAACCCCTACCCCCCTTAACCCTAGTAACCCTAGTAACCCTAAACCCTAGTAACCCTAGTAACCCTAACCCCTAGTAACCCTAGTAACCCTAACCCCTAGTAACCCTAACCCCTTAACCCTAGTAACCCTAAACCCTTAACCCTAGTAACCCTAAACCCTTAACCCTAGTAACCCTAAACCCTTAACCCTAGTAACCGTAAACCCTTAACCCTAGTAACCCTAAACCCTTAACCCTAGTAACCCTAACCCTAGTAACCCTAATAACCCTAGTAACCCTAACCCCTTAACCCTAGTAACCCTAACCCCTTAACCCTAGTAACCCTAACCCCTACCCCCTTAACCCTAGTAACCCTAACCCCTAGTAACCCTAACCCCTTAACCCTAGTAACCCTAACCCATTAACCCTAGTAACCCTAACCCTAGTAACCCTATCCCTAGTAACCCTAAACCTAGTAACCATAGTAACCTTAACCCCTAACCCATTAACCCTAGTAACCCTAACCCCTACCCCCTTAACCCTAACCCTTTAACCCTAGTAACCCTAACCTCTTAACCCTAGTAACCCTAACCCTAACCCCTTAACTCTAGTAACCCTAGTAACCCTAACCCCTTAACCCTAGTAACCCTAAACCCTTAACCCTAGTAACCCTAAACCCTTAACCCTAGTAACCCTAAACCCTTAACCCTAGTAACCCTAACCCTAGTAACCCTAACCCTAGTAACCCTAACCCTAGTAACCCTAATAACCCTAGTAACCCTAACCCCTTAACCCTAGTAACCCTAACCCCTTAACCCTAGTAACCCTTAACCCTAGTAACCCTAACCCCTAGTAACCCTAACCCCTTAACCCTAGTAACCCTAACCCCTTAACCCTAACCCTAGTAACCCTAACCCTAGTAACCATAGTAACCTTAACCCCTAATCCATTAACCCTAGAAACCCTAACCCCTACCCCCTTAACCCTAGTAACCCTAACCCCTAGTAACCCTAGTAACCCTAACCCCTAGTAACCCTAGTAACACTAACCCCTAGTAACCCTAACCCCTTAACCCTAGTAACCCTAAACCCTTAACCCTAGTAACCCTAACCCTAACCCCTTAACCCTAGTAACCCTAGTAACCCTAACCCTAGTAACCCTAACCCTAGTAACCATAGTAACCTTAACCCCTAACCCATTAACCCTAGTAACCCTAACCCCTACCCCCTTAACCCTAGTAACCCTAACCCTAGTAACCATAGTAACCTTAACCCCTAACCCATTAACCCTAGTAACCCTAACCCCTACCCACATAACCCTAGTAACCCTAACCCCTTAACCCTAGTAACCCTAACCCTAGTAACCCTAACAACCCTAAACCTAGTAACCCTAATAACCCTAGTAACCCTAGTAACCCTAACCCCTTAACCCTAGTAAACCTAACCCCTTAACCCTAGTAACCCTACCCCCTTAACCCTAGTAACCCTACCCCCTTAACTCTAGTAACCCTAACCCCTTAAACCTAGTAACCCTAGTACCCCCTTAACCCTAGTAACCCTAACCCCTTAACCCTAGTAACCTTAACCCCTTAACCCTAGTAACCCTAACCCTAGTAACCCTAACCCTAGTAACCCTAACCCTAGTAACCCCTTAACCCTAGTAACCCTAATCCCTTAACCCTAGTAACCCCAACCCCTTAACCCTAGTAACCCTAGTAACCCTAACCCTAGTAACCCCTTAACCCTAGTAACCCTAATCCCTTAACCCTAGTAACCCCAACCCCTTAACCCTAGTAACCCCTTAACCCTAGTAACCCTAATCCCTTAACCCTAGTAACCCCAACCCCTTAACTCTAGTAACCCCTTAACCCTAGTAACCCCTTAACCCTAGTAACCCCTTAACCCTAGTAACCCCTTAACCCTAGTAACCCCTTAACCCTAGTAACCCCTTAACCCTAGTAACCCTAACCCCTTAACCCTAGTAACCCTAACCCATTAACCCTAGTAACCCTAACCCCTACCCCCTTAACCCTAGTAACCCTAACCCTAGTAACCATAGTAACCTTAACCCCTAACCCATTAACCCTAGTAACCCTAACCCCTACCCCCTTAACCCTAGTAACCCTAACCCCTTAACCCTAGTAACCCTAACCCTAGTAACCCTAACAACCCTAAACCTAGTAACCCTAATAACCCTAGTAACCCTAGTAACCCTAACCCCTTAACCCTAGTAACCCTAACCCCTTAACCCTAGTAACCCTACCCCCTTAACCCTAGTAACCCTACCCCCTTAACTCTAGTAACCCTAACCCCTTAAACCTAGTAACCCTAGTACCCCCTTCACCCTAGTAACCCTAACCCCTTAACCCTAGTAACCTTAACCCCTTAACCCTAGTAACCCTAACCCTAGTAACCCTAACCCTAGTAACCCTAACCCTAGTAACCCCTTAACCCTAGTAACCCTAACCCCTTAACCCTAGTAACCCTAACCCTAGTAACCCTAACAACCCTAAACCTAGTAACCCTAATAACCCTAGTAACCCTATTAACCCTAACCCCTTAACCCTAGTAACCCTAACCCCTTAACCCTAGTAACCCTACCCCTTAACCCTAGTAACCCTACCCCCTTAACCCTACTAACCCTAACCCCTTAACCCTAGTAACCCTAACCCCTTAACCCTAGTAACCCTAACCCTTAACCCTAACCCTAACCCCTTAACCCTAGTAACCCTAACCCTAGTAACCCTAACCCCTTAACCCTAGTAACCCTAACCCCTAGTAACCCTAGTAACCCTAACCCCTTAACCCTAGTAATCCCTTAACCATAGTAACCTAGTAATCCCTTAACCCTAGTAACCCTAGTAACCCTAGTGACCCTAGTAACCCCTTAACCCTAGTAACCCTAGTAACCCCTTAACCCTAGTAACCCTAACCCCTTAACCCTAGTAACCCTAACCCCTTAACCCTAGTAACCCCTTAACCCTAGTAACCCCTTAACCCTAGTAACCCCTTAACCCTAGTAAACCTAACCCCTTAACCCTAGTAACCCTAACCCCTAGTAAACCCTAACCCCTACCCCCTTAACCCTAGTAACCCTAGTAACCCTAAACCCTAGTAACCCTAGTAACCCTAACCCCTAGTAACCCTAGTAACCCTAACCCCTAGTAACCCTAACCCCTTAACCCTAGTAACCCTAAACCCTTAACCCTAGTAACCCTAAACCCTTAACCCTAGTAACCCTAAACCCTTAACCCTAGTAACCGTAAACCCTTAACCCTAGTAACCCTAAACCCTTAACCCTAGTAACCCTAACCCTAGTAACCCTAATAACCCTAGTAACCCTAACCCCTTAACCCTGGTAACCCTAACCCCTTAACCCTAGTAACCCTAACCCCTACCCCTTAACCCTAGTAACCCTAACCCCTAGTAACCCTAACCCCTTAACCCTAGTAACCCTAACCCATTAACCCTAGTAACCCTAACCCTAGTAACCCTATCCCTAGTAACCCTAAACCTAGTAACCATAGTAACCTTAACCCCTAACCCATTAACCCTAGTAACCCTAACCCCTACCCCCTTAACCCTAACCCTTTAACCCTAGTAACCCTAACCTCTTAACCCTAGTAACCCTAACCCTAACCCCTTAACTCTAGTAACCCTAGTAACCCTAACCCCTTAACCCTAGTAACCCTAAACCCTTAACCCTAGTAACCCTAAACCCTTAACCCTAGTAACCCTAAACCCTTAACCCTAGTAACCCTAACCCTAGTAACCCTAACCCTAGTAACCCTAACCCTAGTAACCCTAATAACCCTAGTAACCCTAACCCCTTAACCCTAGTAACCCTAACCCCTTAACCCTAGTAACCCTTAACCCTAGTAACCCTAACCCCTAGTAACCCTAACCCCTTAACCCTAGTAACCCTAACCCCTTAACCCTAACCCTAGTAACCCTAACCCTAGTAACCATAGTAACCTTAACCCCTAATCCATTAACCCTAGAAACCCTAACCCCTACCCCCTTAACCCTAGTAACCCTAACCCCTAGTAACCCTAGTAACCCTAACCCCTAGTAACCCTAGTAACACTAACCCCCTAGTAACCCTAACCCCTTAACCCTAGTAACCCTAAACCCTTAACCCTAGTAACCCTAACCCTAACCCCTTAACCCTAGTAACCCTAGTAACCCTAACCCTAGTAACCCTAACCCTAGTAACCATAGTAACCTTAACCCCTAACCCATTAACCCTAGTAACCCTAACCCCTACCCCCTTAACCCTAGTAACCCTAACCCTAGTAACCATAGTAACCTTAACCCCTAACCCATTAACCCTAGTAACCCTAACCCCTACCCACATAACCCTAGTAACCCTAACCCCTTAACCCTAGTAACCCTAACCCTAGTAACCCTAACAACCCTAAACCTAGTAACCCTAATAACCCTAGTAACCCTAGTAACCCTAACCCCTTAACCCTAGTAACCCTAACCCTTAACCCTAGTAACCCTACCCCTTAACCCTAGTAACCCTACCCCTTAACTCTAGTAACCCTAACCCCTTAAACCTAGTAACCCTAGTACCCCCTTAACCCTAGTAACCCTAACCCCTTAACCCTAGTAACCATAACCCCTTAACCCTAGTAACCCTAACCCTAGTAACCCTAACCCTAGTAACCCTAACCCTAGTAACCCCTTAACCCTAGTAACCCTAATCCCTTAACCCTAGTAACCCCAACCCCTTAACCCTAGTAACCCTAGTAACCCTAACCCTAGTAACCCCTTAACCCTAGTAACCCTAATCCCTTAACCCTAGTAACCCCAACCCCTTAACCCTAGTAACCCCTTAACCCTAGTAACCCTAACCCTAGTAACCCCTTAACCCTAGTAACCCTAATCCCTTAACCCTAGTAACCCCAACCCCTTAACCCTAGTAACCCTAGTAACCCTAACCCTAGTAACCCCTTAACCCTAGTAACCCTAATCCCTTAACCCTAGTAACCCCAACCCCTTAACCCTAGTAACCCTAACCCTAGTAACCCTAACCCTAGTAACCCCTTAACCCTAGTAACCCTAATCCCTTAACCCTAGTAACCCCAACCCCTTAACCCTAGTAACCCTAGTAACCCTAACCCTAGTAACCCCTTAACCCTAGTAACCCTAATCCCTTAACCCTAGTAACCCCAACCCCTTAACTCTAGTAACCCCTTAACCCTAGTAACCCCTTAACCCTAGTAACCCCTTAACCCTAGTAACCCCTTAACCCTAGTAACCCCTTAACCCTAGTAACCCCTTAACCCTAGTAACCCCTTAACCCTAGTAACCCTAACCCCTTAACCCTAGTAACCCTAACCCCTTAACCCTAGTAACCCTAACCCCTTAACCCTAGTAACCCTAACCCCTTAACCCTAGTAACCCTAACCCCTTAACCCTAGTAACCCTAACCCCTTAACCCTAGTAACCCTAACCCTAGTAACCCTAACCCCTTAACCCTAGTAACCCTAACCCCTAGTAACCCTAGTAACCCTAACCCCTAGTAACCCTAGTAACCCTAACCCCTTAACCCTAGTAATCCCTTAACCCTAGTAATCCCTTAACCCTAGTAATCCCTTAACCCTAGTAATCCCTTAACCATAGTAATCCCTTAACCATAGTAACCCCTTAACCATAGTAACCCCTTAACCCTAGTAACCCCTTAACCCTAGTAACCTCTTAACCCTAGTAACCCCTTAACCCTAGTAACCCCTTAACCCTAGTAACCCCTTAACCCTAGTAACCCCTTAACCCTAGTAACCCCTTAACCCTAGTAACCCCTTAACCCTAGTAACCACTTAACCCTAGTAACCCTAGCCCCTTAACCCTAGTAACCCTAACCCCTTAACCCTAGTAACCCTAACCCCTTAACCCTAGTAACCCTAGTAACCCCTTAACCCTAGTAACCCTAACCCCTAGTAACCCTAGTAACCCTAACCCCTAGTAACCCTAGTAACCCTAACCCCTAGTAACCCTAGTAACCCTAACACCTAGTAACCCTAGTAACCCTAGCCCCTTAACCCTAGTAACCCTAACCCCTTAACCCTAGTAACCCTAACCCCTTAACCCTACTAACCCTAACCCCTTAACCCTAGTAACCCTAACCCCTTAACCCTAGTAACCCTAACCCCTTAACCCTAACCCTAACCCCTTAACCCTAGTAACCCTAACCCTAGTAACCCTAACCCCTTAACCCTAGTAACCCTAACCCCTAGTAACCCTAGTAACCCTAACCCCTAGTAACCCTAGTAACCCTAACCCCTTAACCCTAGTAATCCCTTAACCATAGTAACCTAGTAACACCTTAACCCTAGTAACCCTAGTAACCCCTTAACCCTAGTGACCCTAGTAACCCCTTAACCCTAGTAACCCTAGTAACCCCTTAACCCTAGTAACCCTAACCCCTTAACCCTAGTAACCCTAACCCCTTAACCCTAGTAACCCCTTAACCCTAGTAACCCCTTAACCCTAGTAACCCCTTAACCCTAGTAAACCTAACCCCTTAACCCTAGTAACCCTAACCCCTAGTAAACCCTAACCCCTACCCCCTTAACCCTAGTAACCCTAGTAACCCTAAACCCTAGTAACCCTAGTAACCCTAACCCCTAGTAACCCTAGTAACCCTAACCCCTAGTAACCCTAGTAACCCTAACACCTAGTAACCCTAGTAACCCTAGCCCCTTAACCCTAGTAACCCTAACCCCTTAACCCTAGTAACCCTAACCCCTTAACCCTACTAACCCTAACCCTTAACCCTAGTAACCCTAACCCCTTAACCCTAGTAACCCTAACCCCTTAACCCTAACCCTAACCCCTTAACCCTAGTAACCCTAACCCTAGTAACCCTAACCCCTTAACCCTAGTAACCCTAACCCCTAGTAACCCTAGTAACCCTAGTAACCCTAACCCCTAGTAACCCTAACCCCTTAACCCTAGTAATCCCTTAACCATAGTAACCTAGTAACCCCTAAACCCTAGTAACCCTAGTAACCCCTTAACCCTAGTGACCCTAGTAACCCCTTAACCCTAGTAACCCTAGTAACCCCTTAACCCTAGTAACCCTAACCCCTTAACCCTAGTAACCCTAACCCCTTAACCCTAGTAACCCCTTAACCCTAGTAACCCCTTAACCCTAGTAACCCCTTAACCCTAGTAAACCTAACCCCTTAACCCTAGTAACCCTAACCCCTAGTAAACCCTAACCCCTACCCCTTAACCCTAGTAACCCTAGTAACCCTAAACCCTAGTAACCCTAGTAACCCTAACCCCTAGTAACCCTAGTAACCCTAACCCCTAGTAACCCTAACCCCTTAACCCTAGTAACCCTAAACCCTTAACCCTAGTAACCCTAAACCCTTAACCCTAGTAACCCTAAACCCTTAACCCTAGTAACCGTAAACCCTTAACCCTAGTAACCCTAAACCCTTAACCCTAGTAACCCTAACCCTAGTAACCCTAATAACCCTAGTAACCCTAACCCCTTAACCCTAGTAACCCTAACCCCTTAACCCTAGTAACCCTAACCCCTACCCCCTTAACCCTAGTAACCCTAACCCCTAGTAACCCTAACCCCTTAACCCTAGTAACCCTAACCCCTTAACCCTAGTAACCCTAACCCTAGTAACCCTATCCCTAGTAACCCTAAACCTAGTAACCATAGTAACCTTAACCCCTAACCCATTAACCCTAGTAACCCTAACCCCTACCCCTTAACCCTAACCCCTACCCCTTAACCCTAGTAACCCTAACCCCTAGTAACCCTAACCCCTTAACCCTAGTAACCCTAACCCCTTAACCCTAGTAACCCTAACCCTAGTAACCCTAACCCTAGTAACCCTAAACCTAGTAACCATAGTAACCTTAACCCCTAACCCATGAACCCTAGTAACCCTAACCCCTACCCCTTAACCCTAACCCTTTAACCCTAGTAACCCTAACCTCTTAACCCTAGTAACCCTAACCCTAACCCCTTAACTCTAGTAACCCTAGTAACCCTAACCCCTTAACCCTAGTAACCCTAAACCCTGAACCCTAGTAACCCTAAACCCTTAACCCTAGTAACCCTAAACCCTTAACCCTAGTAACCCTAACCCTAGTAACCCTAACCCTAGTAACCCTAACCCTAGTAACCCTAATAACCCTAGTAACCCTAACCCCTTAACCCTAGTAACCCTAAACCCTAGTAACCCTAGTAACCCTAACCCCTAGTAACCCTAGTAACCCTAACCCCTAGTAACCCTAACCCCTTAACCCTAGTAACCCTAAACCCTTAACCCTAGTAACCCTAAACCCTTAACCCTAGTAACCCTAAACCCTTAACCCTAGTAACCGTAAACCCTTAACCCTAGTAACCCTAAACCCTTAACCCTAGTAACCCTAACCCTAGTAACCCTAATAACCCTAGTAACCCTAACCCCTTAACCCTAGTAACCCTAACCCCTTAACCCTAGTAACCCTAACCCTACCCCTTAACCCTAGTAACCCTAACCCCTAGTAACCCTAACCCCTTAACCCTAGTAACCCTAACCCCTTAACCCTAGTAACCCTAACCCTAGTAACCCTATCCCTAGTAACCCTAAACCTAGTAACCATAGTAACCTTAACCCCTAACCCATTAACCCTAGTAACCCTAACCCCTACCCCCTTAACCCTAACCCCTACCCCCTTAACCCTAGTAACCCTAACCCCTAGTAACCCTAACCCCTTAACCCTAGTAACCCTAACCCCTTAACCCTAGTAACCCTAACCCTAGTAACCCTAACCCTAGTAACCCTAAACCTAGTAACCATAGTAACCTTAACCCCTAACCCATTAACCCTAGTAACCCTAACCCCTACCCCCTTAACCCTAACCCTTTAACCCTAGTAACCCTAACCTCTTAACCCTAGTAACCCTAACCCTAACCCCTTAACTCTAGTAACCCTAGTAACCCTAACCCCTTAACCCTAGTAACCCTAAACCCTTAACCCTAGTAACCCTAAACCCTTAACCCTAGTAACCCTAAACCCTTAACCCTAGTAACCCTAACCCTAGTAACCCTAACCCTAGTAACCCTAACCCTAGTAACCCTAATAACCCTAGTAACCCTAACCCCTTAACCCTAGTAACCCTAACCCCTTAACCCTAGTAACCCTAACCCCTACCCCCTTAACCCTAGTAACCCTAACCCCTAGTAACCCTAACCCCTTAACCCTAGTAACCCTAACCCCTTAACCCTAACCCTAGTAACCCTAACCCTAGTAACCATAGTAACCTTAACCCCTAACCCATTAACCCTAGAAACCCTAACCCCTACCCCCTTAACCCTGGTAACCCTAGTAACCCTAACCCCTAGTAACCCTAGTAACCCTAACCCCTAGTAACCCTAGTAACACTAACCCCTAGTAACCCTAACCCCTTAACCCTAGTAACCCTAAACCCTTAACCCTAGTAACCCTAACCCTAACCCCTTAACCCTAGTAACCCTAGTAACCCTAACCCCTTAACCCTAGTAACCCTAAACCCTTAACCCTAGTAACCCTAAACCCTTAACCCTTAACCCTAGTAACCCTAAACCCTTAACCCTAGTAACCCTAACCCTAGTAACCCTAACCCTAGTAACCCTAATAACCCTAGTAACCCTAACCCCTTAACCCTAGTAACCCTAACCCCTTAACCCTAGTAACCCTAGTAACCCTAACCCCTACCCCCTTAACACTAGTAACCCTAACCCCTAGTAACCCTAACCCCTTAACCCTAGTAACAATAACCCCTTAACCCTAGTAACCCTAACCCTAGTAACCCTAACCCTAGTAACCCTAACCATAGTAACCATAGAAACCTTAACCCCTAACCCATTAACCCTAGTAACCCTAGTAACCCTAACCCCTAGTAACCCTAGTAACCCTAACCCCTAGTAACCCTAGTAACCCTAACCCCTTAACCCTAGTAATCCCTTAACCCTAGTAATCCCTTAACCCTAGTAATCCCTTAACCCTAGTAATCCCTTAACCCTAGTAATCCCTTAACCATAGTAATCCCTTAACCATAGTAACCCCTTAACCATAGTAACCCCTTAACCCTAGTAACCCCTTAACCCTAGTAACCTCTTAACCCTAGTAACCCCTTAACCCTAGTAACCCCTTAACCCTAGTAACCCCTTAACCCTAGTAACCCCTTAACCCTAGTAACCCCTTAACCCTAGTAACCCCTTAACCCTAGTAACCCCTTAACCCTAGTAACCACTTAACCCTAGTAACCCTAACCCCTTAACCCTAGTAACCCTAACCCCTTAACCCTAGTAACCCTAGTAACCCCTTAACCCTAGTAACCCTAACCCCTAGTAACCCTAGTAACCCTAACCCCTAGTAACCCTAGTAACCCTAACCCCTAGTAACCCTAGTAACCCTAACACCTAGTAACCCTAGTAACCCTAGCCCCTTAACCCTAGTAACCCTAACCCCTTAACCCTAGTAACCCTAACCCCTTAACCCTACTAACCCTAACCCCTTAACCCTAGTAACCCTAACCCCTTAACCCTAGTAACCCTAACCCCTTAACCCTAGTAACCCTAACCCCTTAACCCTAACCCTAACCCCTTAACCCTAGTAACCCTAACCCTAGTAACCCTAACCCCTTAACCCTAGTAACCCTAACCCCTAGTAACCCTAGTAACCCTAGTAACCCTAACCCCTAGTAACCCTAGTAACCCTAACCCCTTAACCCTAGTAATCCCTTAACCATAGTAACCTAGTAACCCCTTAACCCTAGTAACCCTAGTAACCCCTTAACCCTAGTGACCCTAGTAACCCCTTAACCCTAGTAACCCTAGTAACCCCTTAACCCTAGTAACCCTAACCCCTTAACCCTAGTAACCCTAACCCCTTAACCCTAGTAACCCCTTAACCCTAGTAACCCTAGTAACCCCTTAACCCTAGTAACCCCTTAACCCTAGTAAACCTAACCCTTAACCCTAGTAACCCTAACCCCTAGTAAACCCTAACCCCTACCCCCTTAACCCTAGTAACCCTAGTAACCCTAAACCCTAGTAACCCTAGTAACCCTAACCCCTAGTAACCCTAACCCCTAGTAACCCTAGTAACCCTAACACCTAGTAACCCTAGTAACCCTAGCCCCTTAACCCTAGTAACCCTAACCCCTTAACCCTAGTAACCCTAACCCCTTAACCCTACTAACCCTAACCCCTTAACCCTAGTAACCCTAACCCCTTAACCCTAGTAACCCTAACCCCTTAACCCTAACCCTAACCCCTTAACCCTAGTAACCCTAACCCTAGTAACCCTAACCCCTTAACCCTAGTAACCCTAACCCCTAGTAACCCTAGTAACCCTAGTAACCCTAACCCCTAGTAACCCTAGTAACCCTAACCCCTTAACCCTAGTAATCCCTTAACCATAGTAACCTAGTAACCCCTTAACCCTAGTAACCCTAGTAACCCCTTAACCCTAGTGACCCTAGTAACCCCTTAACCCTAGTAACCCTAACCCCTTAACCCTAGTAACCCTAACCCCTTAACCCTAGTAACCCCTTAACCCTAATAACCCCTTAACCCTAGTAACCCCTTAACCCTAGTAAACCTAACCCCTTAACCCTAGTAACCCTAACCCCTAGTAAACCCTAACCCCTACCCCTTAACCCTAGTAACCCTAGTAACCCTAAACCCTAGTAACCCTAGTAACCCTAACCCCTAGTAACCCTAGTAACCCTAACCCTAGTAACCCTAACCCTTAACCCTAGTAACCCTAAACCCTTAACCCTAGTAACCCTAAACCCTTAACCCTAGTAACCCTAAACCCTTAACCCTAGTAACCGTAAACCCTTAACCCTAGTAACCCTAAACCCTTAACCCTAGTAACCCTAACCCTAGTAACCCTAATAACCCTAGTAACCCTAACCCCTTAACCCTAGTAACCCTAACCCCTTAACCCTAGTAACCCTAACCCCTAGTAACCCTAACCCCTAACCCTTAACCCTAGTAACCCTAACCCTAGTAACCCCTTAACCCTAGTAACCCTAACCCTAGTAACCCTAACCCTAGTAACCCTTAACCCTAGTAACCATAGTAACCTTAACCCTAGTAACCCATTAACCCTAGTAACCCTAACCCCTTAACCCTAGTAACCCTAACCCTAAACCCCCCTACCCCTTAACCCTAGTAACCCTAACCCATTAACCCTAGTAACCCTAACCCCTAACCCTAACCCCTACCCTTAACCCTAGTAACCCTAACCCTAACCCCTTAACCCTAGTAACCCTAACCCTAGTAAAAAACCTAGTAACCATAGTAACCTTAACCCCTAACCCATTAACCCTAGTAACCCTAACCCCTACCCCTTAACCCTAACCCTTTAACCCTAGTAACCCTAACCTCTTAACCCTAGTAACCCTAACCCTAACCCCTTAACTCTAGTAACCCTAGTAACCCTAACCCCTTAACCCTAGTAACCCTAAACCCTTAACCCTAGTAACCCTAAACCCTTAACCCTAGTAACCCTAACCCTAGTAACCCTAACCCTAGTAACCCTAACCCTAGTAACCCTAATAACCCTAGTAACCCTAACCCCTTAACCCTAGTAACCCTAACCCCTTAACCCTAGTAACCCTAACCCCTACCCCTTAACCCTAGTAACCCTAACCCCTAGTAACCCTAACCCCTAACCCTAGTAACCCTAACCCCTTAACCCTAACCCTAGTAACCCTAACCCTAGTAACCATAGTAACCTTAACCCCTAACCCATTAACCCTAGAAACCCTAACCCCTACCCCCTTAACCCTAGTAACCCTAGTAACCCTAACCCCTAGTAACCCTAGTAACCCTAACCCCTAGTAACCCTAGTAACACTAACCCCTAGTAACCCTAACCCCTTAACCCTAGTAACCCTAAACCCTTAACCCTAGTAACCCTAACCCTAACCCCTTAACCCTAGTAACCCTAGTAACCCTAACCCCTTAACCCTAGTAACCCTAAACCCTTAACCCTAGTAACCCTAAACCCTTAACCCTAGTAACCCTAAACCCTTAACCCTAGTAACCCTAACCCTAGTAACCCTAACCCTAGTAACCCTAATAACCCTAGTAACCCTAACCCCTTAACCCTAGTAACCCTAACCCCTTAACCCTAGTAACCCTAGTAACCCTAACCCCTACCCCCTTAACCCTAGTAACCCTAACCCCTAGTAACCCTAACCCCTTAACCCTAGTAACAATAACCCCTTAACCCTAGTAACCCTAACCCTAGTAACCCTAACCCTAGTAACCCTAACCCTAGTAACCATAGTAACCTTAACCCCTAACCCATTAACCCTAGTAACCCTAGTAACCCTAACCCCTAGTAACCCTAGTAACCCTAACCCCTAGTAACCCTAGTAACGCTAACCCCTAGTAACCCTAGTAACCCTAACCCCTTAACCCTAGTAACCCTAAACCCTTAACCCTAGTAACCCTAAACCCTTAACCCTAGTAACCCTAAACCCTTAACCCTAGTAACCCTAACCCTAGTAACCCTAACCCTAGTAACCCTAATAACCCTAGTAACCCTAACCCCTTAACCCTAGTAACCCTAACCCCTTAAACCTAGTAACCCTAACCCCTACCCCCTTAACCCTAGTAACCCTAACCCCTAGTAACCCTAACCCCTTAACCCTAGTAACCCTAGTAACCCTAACCCCTAGTAACCCTAGTAACCCTAACCCCTAGTAACCCTAGTAACCCTAACCCCTTAACCCTAGTAACCCCTTAACCCTAGTGACCCTAGTAACCAAATAACCCTAGTAAGCCTAGTAACCCCTTAACCCTAGTAACCCTAACCCCTTAACCCTAGTAACCCTAACCCCTTAACCCTAGTAACCCTAACCCCTAGTAACCCTAACCCCTTAACCCTAGTAACAATAACCCCTTAACCCTAGTAACCCTAACCCTAGTAACCCTAACCCTAGTAACCCTAACCCTAGTAACCATAGTAACCTTAAACCCTAACCCATTAACCCTAGTAACCCTAGTAACCCTAACCCCTAGTAACCCTAGTAACCCTAACCCCTAGTAACCCTAGTAACCCTAACCCCTAGTAACCCTAGTAACCCTAACCCCTTAACCCTAGTAACCCCTTAACCCTAGTGACCCTAGTAACCAAATAACCCTAGTAAGCCTAGTAACCCCTTAACCCTAGTAACCCTAACCCCTTAACCCTAGTAACCCTAACCCCTTAACCCTAGTAACCCTAAACCCTTAACCCTAGTAACCCTAACCCCTTAACCCTAGTAACCCCTTAACCCTAGTAACCCCTTAACCCTAGTAACCATTTAACCCTAGTAACCCCTTAACCCTAGTAAACCTAACCCCTTAACCCTAGTAACCCTAACCCCTAGTAACCCTAACCCCTACCCCCTTAACAATAGTAACCCTAGTAACCCTAAACCCTAGTAACCCTAGTAACCCTAACCCCTAGTAACCCTAGTAACCCTAACCCCTAGTAACCCTAACCCCTTAACCCTAGTAACCCTAACCCCTTAACCCTAGTAACCCTAAACCCTTAACCCTAGTAACCCTAAACCCTTAACCCTAGTAACCCTAACCCTAGTAACCCTAACCCTAGTAACCCTAATAACCCTAGTAACCCTAGTAACCCTAACCCCTAGTAACCCTAACCCCTTAACCCTAGTAACCCTAACCCCTTAACCCTAGTAACCTAAACCCTTAACCCTAGTAACCCTAAACCCTTAACCCTAGTAACCCTAACCCCTAGTAACCCTAACCCCTTAACCCTAGTAACAATAACCCCTTAACCCTAGTAACCCTAACCCTAGTAACCCTAACCCTAGTAACCCTAACCCTAGTAACCATAGTAACCTTAAACCCTAACCCATTAACCCTAGTAACCCTAGTAACCCTAACCCCTAGTAACCCTAGTAACCCTAACCCCTAGTAACCCTAGTAACCCTAACCCCTAGTAACCCTAGTAACCCTAACCCTTAACCCTAGTAACCCCTTAACCCTAGTGACCCTAGTAACCAAATAACCCTAGTAAGCCTAGTAACCCCTTAACCCTAGTAACCCTAACCCCTTAACCCTAGTAACCCTAACCCCTTAACCCTAGTAACCCCCTAACCCTAGTAACCCTAACCCCTTAACCCTAGTAACAATAACCCCTTAACCCTAGTAACCCTAACCCTAGTAACCCTAACCCTAGTAACCCTAACCCTAGTAACCATAGTAACCTTAAACCCTAACCCATTAACCCTAGTAACCCTAGTAACCCTAACCCCTAGTAACCCTAGTAACCCTAACCCCTAGTAACCCTAGTAACCCTAACCCCTAGTAACCCTAGTAACCCTAACCCCTTAACCCTAGTAACCCCTTAACCCTAGTGACCCTAGTAACCAAATAACCCTAGTAAGCCTAGTAACCCCTTAACCCTAGTAACCCTAACCCCTTAACCCTAGTAACCCTAACCCCTTAACCCTAGTAACCCCTTAACCCTAGTAACCCCTTAACCCTAGTAACCATTTAACCCTAGTAACCCCTTAACCCTAGTAAACCTAACCCCCCTTAACCCTAGTAACCCTAACCCCTAGTAACCCTAACCCCTACCCCTTAACAATAGTAACCCCCTAAACCCTAGTAACCCTAGTAACCCCCTAGTAACCCTAGTAACCCTAGTAACCTAACCCCCTAGTAACCCTAAACCCCTAGTAACCCTAACCCCTTAACCCTAGTAACCCTAACCCTTAACCCTAGTAACCCTAAACCCTTAACCCTAGTAACCCTAAACCCCTTAACCCTAGTAACCCTAACCCTAGTAACCCTAACCCTAGTAACCCTAGTAAACCCTAGTAACCCTTAACCCTAGTAACCTAACCCTAGTAACAATAACCCTTAACCCTAGTAACCCTAACCCCCCTAACCCTAGTAACCCTAACCCCCATAGTAACCCCTTAACAATAGTAACCCTAGTAACCCTAAACCCTAGTAACCCTAGTAACCCTAACCCCTAGTAACCCTAGTAACCCTAACCCCTAGTAACCCTAGTAACCCTAACCCCTTAACCCTAGTAACCCTAACCCCTTAACCCTAGTAACCCTAAACCCTTAACCCTAGTAACCCTAAACCCTTAACCCTAGTAACCCTAACCCTAGTAACCCTAACCCTAGTAACCCTAAAACCCTAGTAACCCTAGTAA
The DNA here is from genome assembly GCF_036934945.1 of Oncorhynchus masou masou. Lineage (NCBI taxonomy): Eukaryota > Metazoa > Chordata > Actinopteri > Salmoniformes > Salmonidae > Oncorhynchus > Oncorhynchus masou. The sequence goes on along the minus strand of NC_088231.1, from coordinate 8,215 downwards.
CCCTAACCCCTAGTAACCCTAACCCCTAACCCTAGTAACCCTAACCCTAACCCTAGTAACCCTAAACCCTAGTAACCCTAAACCCTAGTAACCCTAATAACCCCTAACCCTAACCCTAACCCCTAACCCTAGTAACCCTAACCCTAGTAACCCTAACCCTAGTAACCCTAACCCTAGTAACCATAGTAACCTTAAACCCTAACCCATTAACCCTAGTAACCCTAGTAACCCTAATCCCTAGTAACCCTAGTAACCCTAACCCCTAGTAACCCTAGTAACCCTAACCCCTAGTAACCCTAGTAACCCTAACCCCTTAACCCTAGTAACCCTAAACCCTTAACCCTAGTAACCCTAAACCCTTAACCCTAGTAACCCTAAACCCTTAACCCTAGTAACCCTAACCCTAGTAACCCTAATAACCCTAGTAACCCTAACCCCCCTTAACCCTAGTAACCCTAACCCCTTAAACCTAGTAACCCTAACCCCTACCCCCTTAACCCTAGTAACCCTAACCCCTAGTAACCCTAACCCCTTAACCCTAGTAACCCTAACCCCTTAACCCTAGTAACCCTAACCCTAGTAACCCTAACCCTAGTAACCCTAACCCTAGTAACCATAGTAACCTTAACCCCTAACCCATTAACCCTAGTAACCCTAACCCTTACCCCCTTAACCCTAGTAACCCTAGTAACCCTAATCCCTAGTAACCCTAGTAACCCTAACCCCTAGTAACCCTAACCCCTAGTAACCCTAGTAACCCTAACCCCTTAACCCTAGTAACCCTAAACCCTTAACCCTAGTAACCCTAAACCCTTAACCCTAGTAACCCTTAACCCTAGTAACCCTAACCCTAGTAACCCTAACCCTAGTAACCCTAATAACCCTAGTAACCCTAACCGCCTTAACCCTAGTAACCCTAAGCCCTTAACCCTAGTAACCCTAGTAACCCTAACCCCTACCCCCTTAACCCTAGTAACCCTAACCCCTAGTAACCCTAACCCCTTAACCCTAGTAACCCTAACCCTAGTAACCATAACCCTAGTAACACTAACCCTAGTAACCATAGTAACCTTAACCCCTAACCCCTTAACCCTAGTAACCCTAACCCCTTAACCCTAGTAACCCTAACCCCTTAACCCTAGTAACCCTAACCCCTTAACCCTAGTAACCCTAACCCCTAGTAACCCAAGTAACCCTAGTAACCCTAACCCCTAGTAACCCTAGTAACCCTAGTAATCCCTTAACCATAGTAACCTAGTAACCCCTTAACCCTAGTAACCCTAGTAACCCCTTAACCCTAGTGACCCTAGTAACCAAATAACCCTAGTAAGCCTAGTAACCCCTTAACCCTAGTAACCCTAACCCCTTAACCCTAGTAACCCTAACCCCTTAACCCTAGTAACCCCTTAACCCTAGTAACCCCTTAACCCTAGTAACCATTTAACCCTAGTAACCCCTTAACCCTAGTAAACCTAACCCCTTAACCCTAGTAACCCTAACCCCTAGTAACCCTAACCCCTACCCCCTTAACAATAGTAACCCTAGTAACCCTAAACCCTAGTAACCCTAGTAACCCTAACCCCTAGTAACCCTAGTAACCCTAACCCCTAGTAACCCTAACCCCTTAACCCTAGTAACCCTAACCCCTTAACCCTAGTAACCCTAAACCCTTAACCCTAGTAACCCTAAACCCTTAACCCTAGTAACCCTAACCCTAGTAACCCTAACCCTAGTAACCCTAACCCCTAGTAACCCTAGTAACCCTAACCCCTAGTAACCCTAACCCCTTAACCCTAGTAACCCTAACCCCTTAACCCTAGTAACCCTAAACCCTTAACCCTAGTAACCCTAAACCCTTAACCCTAGTAACCCTAACCCCTAGTAACCCTAACCCCTTAACCCTAGTAACAATAACCCCTTAACCCTAGTAACCCTAACCCTAGTAACCCTAACCCTAGTAACCCTAACCCTAGTAACCATAGTAACCTTAAACCCTAACCCATTAACCCTAGTAACCCTAGTAACCCTAACCCCTAGTAACCCTAGTAACCCTAACCCCGAGTAACCCTAGTAACCCTAACCCCTAGTAACCCTAGTAACCCTAACCCCTTAACCCTAGTAACCCTAAACCCTTAACCCTAGTAACCCTAAACCCTTAACCCTAGTTACCCTAAACCCTTAACCCTAGTAACCCTAACCCTAGTAACCCTAATAACCCTAGTAACCCTAACCCCTTAACCCTAGTAACCCTAACCCCTTAAACCTAGTAACCCTAACCCCTACCCCCTTAACCCTAGTAACCCTAACCCCTAGTAACCCTAACCCCTTAACCCTAGTAACCCTAACCCCTTAACCCTAGTAACCCTAACCCTAGTAACCCTAACCCTAGTAACCCTAACCCTAGTAACCATAGTAACCTTAACCCCTAACCCATTAACCCTAGTAACCCTAACCCTTACCCCCTTAACCCTAGTAACCCTAGTAACCCTAATCCCTAGTAACCCTAGTAACCCTAACCCCTAGTAACCCTAACCCCTAGTAACCCTAGTAACCCTAACCCCTTAACCCTAGTAACCCTAAACCCTTAACCCTAGTAACCCTTTACCCTTAACCCTAGTAACCCTAACCCTAGTAACCCTAATAACCCTAGTAACCCTAACCCCTTAACCCTAGTAACCCTAACCCCTTAACCCTAGTAACCCTAACCCTAGTAACCCTAACCCTAGTAACCCTAACCCTAGTAACCATAGTAACCTTAACCCCTAACCCATTAACCCTAGTAACCCTAACCCCTACCCCCTTAACCCTAGTAACCCTAGAAACCCTAACCCCTAGTAACCCTAGTAACCCTAACCCCTAGTAACCCTAGTAACCCTAACCCCTAGTAACCCTAGTAACCCTAACCCCTTAACCCTAGTAACCCTAAACCCTTAACCCTAGTAACCCTAAACCCTTAACCCTAGTAACCCTTAACCCTAGTAACCCTAACCCTAGTAACCCTAACCCTAGTAACCCTAATAACCCTAGTAACCCTAACCCCTTAACCCTAGTAACCCTAAGCCCTTAACCCTAGTAACCCTAGTAACCCTAACCCCTACCCCCTTAACCCTAGTAACCCTAACCCCTAGTAACCCTAACCCCTTAACCCTAGTAACCCTAACCCTAGTAACCCTAACCCTAGTAACACTAACCCTAGTAACCATAGTAACCTTAACCCCTAACCCCTTAACCCTAGTAACCCTAACCCCTTAACCCTAGTAACCCTAACCCCTTAACCCTAGTAACCCTAACCCCTTAACCCTAACCCTAACCCCTTAACCCTAGTAACCCTAACCCTAGTAACCCTAACCCCTTAACCCTAGTAACCCTAACCCCTAGTAACCCTAGTAACCCTAGTAACCCTAACCCCTAGTAACCCTAGTAACCCTAGTAATCCCTTAACCATAGTAACCTAGTAACCCCTTAACCCTAGTAACCCTAGTAACCCCTTAACCCTAGTGACCCTAGTAACCAAATAATCCTAGTAAGCCTAGTAACCCCTTAACCCTAGTAACCCTAACCCCTTAACCCTAGTAACCCTAACCCCTTAACCCTAGTAACCCCTTAACCCTAGTAACCCCTTAACCCTAGTAACCATTTAACCCTAGTAACCCCTTAACCCTAGTAAACCTAACCCCTTAACCCTAGTAACCCTAACCCCTAGTAACCCTAACCCCTACCCCCTTAACAATAGTAACCCTAGTAACCCTAAACCCTAGTAACCCTAGTAACCCTAACCCCTAGTAACCCTAGTAACCCTAACCCCTAGTAACCCTAACCCCTTAACCCTAGTAACCCTAAACCCTTAACCCTAGTAACCCTAAACCCTTAACCCTAGTAACCCTAAACCCTTAACCCTAGTAACCCTAACCCTAGTAACCCTAACCCTAGTAACCCTAATAACCCTAGTAACCCTAACCCCTTAACCCTAGTAACCCTAACCCCTTAACCCTAGTAACCCTAACCCCTACCCCCTTAACCCTAGTAACCCTAACCCCTAGTAACCCTAACCCCTTAACCCTAGTAACCCTAACCCCTTAACCCTAGTAACCCTAACCCTAGTAACCCTAACCCTAGTAACCCTAAACCTAGTAACCATAGTAACCTTAACCCCTAACCCATTAACCCTAGTAACCCTAACCCCTACCCCCTTAACCCTAACCCTTTAACCCTAGTAACCCTAACCCCTTAACCCTAGTAACCCTAGTAACCCTAACCCGTTAACCCTAGTAACCCTAAACTCTTAACCCTAGTAACCCTAAACCCTTAACCCTAGTAACCCTAAACCCTTAACCCTAGTAACCCTAACCCTAGTAACCCTAACCCTAGTAACCCTAACCCTAGTAACCCTAATAACCCTAGTAACCCTAACCCCTTAACCCTAGTAACCCTAACCCCTTAACCCTAGTAACCCTAGTAACCCTAACCCCTACCCCTTAACCCTAGTAACCCTAACCCCTAGTAACCCTAACCCCTTAACCCTAGTAACCCTAACCCTTTAACCCTAGTAACCCTAACCCTAGTAACCCTAACCCTAGTAACCATAGTAACCTTAACCCCTAACCCATTAACCCTAGTAACCCTAACCCCTACCCCCTTAACCCTAGTAACCCTAGTAACCCTAACCCCTAGTAACCCTAGTAACACTAACCCCTAGTAACCCTAGTAACCCTAACCCCTAGTAACCCTAACCCCTTAATCCTAGTAACCCTAAACCCTTAACCCTAGTAACCCTAACCCTAACCCCTTAACCCTAGTAACCCTAGTAACCCTAACCCCTTAACCCTAGTAACCCTAAACCCTTAACCCTAGTAACCCTAAACCCTTAACCCTAGTAACCCTAAACCCTTAACCCTAGTAACCCTAACCCTAGTAACCCTAACCCTAGTAACCCTAATAACCCTAGTAACCCTAACCCCTTAACCCTAGTAACCCTAACCCCTTAACCCTAGTAACCCTAGTAACCCTAACCCCTACCCCCTTAACCCTAGTAACCCTAACCCCTAGTAACCCTAACCCCTTAACCCTAGTAACCCTAACCCCTTAACCCTAGTAACCCTAACCCTAGTAACCCTAACCCTAGTAACCCTAACCCTAGTAACCATAGTAACCTTAACCCCTAACCCATTAACCCTAGTAACCCTAACCCCTACCCCCTTAACCCTAGTAACCCTAACCCCTAGTAACCCTAGTAACCCTAACCCCTAGTAACCCTAGTAACCCTAACCCCTAGTAACCCTAGTAACCCTAACCCCTTAACCCTAGTAACCCTAAACCCTTAACCCTAGTAACCCTAAACCCTTAACCCTAGTAACCCTAAACCCTTAACCCTAGTAACCCTAACCCTAGTAACCCTAATAACCCTAGTAACCCTAACCCCTTAACCCTAGTAACCCTAACCCCTTAAACCTAGTAACCCTAACCCCTACCCCCTTAACCCTAGTAACCCTAATCCCTAGTAACCCTAACCCCTTAACCCTAGTAACCCTAGTAACCCTAACCCTAGTAACCCTAACGCTAGTAACCCTAACCCTAGTAACCATAGTAACCTTAACCCCTAACCCATTAACCCTAGTAACCCTAACCCTTACCCCCTTAACCCTAGTAACCCTAGTAACCCTGATCCCTAGTAACCCTAGAAACCATAACCCCTAGTAACCCTAGTAACCCTAACCCCTAGTAACCCTAGTAACCCTAAAGGATTTAAAGTGTTCTCATTCCAATTACAGCGCCTCGAAAGAGTCCTGTATTGTTATTTTTCGTCACTACCTCACCGAGTCGGGAGTGGGAAATTTGCGCGCCTGCTGCCTTCCTTGGATGTGGTAGCCGTTTTTCCAGCTCCCTCTCCGGAATCGAACCCTGATTCCCTGTTACCCGTGGTCACCATGGTAGGCACAGAAAGAACCATCGAAAGTTGATAAGGCAGACATTCGAATTGGACGTTACCGCCAAAAAGGGCACGCGATCGGCTCAAAGTTATCTAGAGTCACCAAAGCGGCCGGGGCAACCGAGATTGGCCCGCATGGGTTTTGGGTCTGATAAATGCACCCATTCCTGGAGGTCAGCGATCGTTGGCATGTATTAGCTCTAGAATTGCCACAGTTATCCAATTAAGGTTGGAGCGATCAAAGAAACTATAACTGATTTAATGAGCCATTCTCAGTTTCACTGTACCGGCCGTGTGTACTTAGACTTGAATGGCTTAATCTTTGAGACAGCATATGCTACTGCCATCAACCAGGTAGCCACTCACAACATAGAGGTTGTACCTGAGCACTCTAAGCAAAGAACAACCAGGGACCAGTCCTACCCGTTAGGGGAGGAGGCCCTGGTGCAATCCACCGTGCGCCCAGCGGAGGCCCTGAACTGCCCATGGCCAAAGCCACAGGTGCCGGGGCGCCGCTCGAGAGGTCTCTTGTCTAGCTGGAACCACAACCTTGGCCAGACCACTTGGGTCAGCCGGGTAGGTCCACTTTAAAGACAGGGTTTGAGAATATGTGTCTCTAGCGCCGATGCATTACGGGATGACCATCACCACATGCATCGCAGCTGGGTGTGTCACTCCCCGCACCGGAACACCAATGTAGGGCCACTGGGTCAGACGGGTCGGCTGGAACTCACACGAACGGTGCGAGGCTGGAGCGTATCGAAATAGGGGTCAGCCGTCTCCGAAAGGGGCTCCCTCAATAGAGGCCAATCCACATGGGGCGGGAGGAACCATCCATCAGAACACCAGCCAAAGGCCAGCCGATAGGGGAACTCCCAGGTGGAAAACGAATGCAAATCGGTCAGAGGAAATTAAACTGTCTGGACAACAGAGGAGAACCATGGAGACGCACTGTGAACCAAGCGGGGGCTCAATATCCTCCCATTACCAAGCTGGGAAACATTGATCATATGTTAAGACAAATCGGGCGACGGAGGGGCTTGTTAAACCACCAAATCGGTCACTGGCGGAAAAGGTCCAAAGTACCATGGTTCGGAGGAGCCCACATCCCTCAAAAGTGTCCGTTTCTCATTTTCTATCCGGGCTGAGCAGTTTGGCACTGCTCCTGTCTCTCTTGGACATGGAACTCTTGTTATCAAAAACCAGGTTTCTGATTTTGCGCCGGTACCTGTCTGGTCCACCTGCTACTGAGTGTGTCATCACCGGACAGGCCTAATTGTTGACATAAGCACAGTCAATCACAGGGCTTTAGTGCGCTGCGCCATTGAGGGTCAAATTCCGGTACACCAAAACTTTAATAACTCAAAAAGTACACCTCCAATCTGGATGGGGTTTTTTTTGCACTAAAGGGCACACATAGACGAACATTTCCATTCAATTAAAACCATTTTTTTATAAACATTTAAAAGTGTAAAAAGTGTAGGTTACAGGGAGCATAGGTTCCTTTGAATGCAAACTTTTTTAAACATGGTGTAATTGTTGCCCATCATGAAGGAGGGTATGAGCCAAAATTTGGGACCTCTAGCCCCTCGAAAATATATTTTTTTAAATTACAGAAATTGGTCTAAAAAATAAGAGTTCCCACTTTTCACTGGTGTGCATCTGGTGATTGGATTTCGGCACCTGGTAACCTAAATTGAAAAACGGTTCTCAATGCATTTACCGGTGTTCCTAATCTTCATGCCCGCTATGGAAGCACCCCACTACAGTCCTTTATCAATGGGGGCCGGCCTGAGTGTTTTATGGAAGGTTTCAAAAAAAGTTCTGAAAAACGGCTAAGCCCACACATCTCAGAAATGTTTCTGTGCAACTTGTGATTGAACGGGTTACCAGTTGACGATGGGGGAGGGGGTGGCGGCTCCTGGTGCCACCAGGGCTGGACTGGGTGTCCATACACGGTTTAGGGAGACCCCATAGGGGGGCCCCACACCCCTCACCAAGGTCACCTGGTAACCCAATGTAATTAAATGACAGTCATACTTCTCTCTCATTGCACTAAGTGCAGCATGTGTACCTGATGATTGAACTGGTTACCAAGGGAGCTCCATATCTCCATGCCTCTGGGCTTACTCTCTCTACCCTGCCTGCCTGCCCTCTATCTCGGCCTGTCACTTCAGCTCTGTGCACCTGGTAACCCATAACACCCTGGTTATTCAGATCCCCAGGCCTCCATACATTCTCAACTGTGACCAAATGACACACAAAGACAAGGGTGAATTTCAAAGTAAT